>NC_057804.1:156208690-156472168 GCF_018294505.1 Triticum aestivum
CTCTCCCCCGGTTCTTCCTCTCCTCTTCCTCGCTCTCTCTCTCCCGTGTCCGAACGCACCCATCGCCGCCGTTCGCCATAGCCGCCGCCACCGGCCTCCCCTCGCCTCCCCGACACGCTCCCCAGCTCTGCCGCGACCCCCTCTACCTCCTCGTCGAGCCACGCAAGACGGAGCACCCCGTGGAGCCATCGCCGTCGCCATCCTCGCCTCCGGCCGCCGTGGGTACTCGTCGTCGATTCGGGAGCTACCGGGCATCCCCGACCTCGCCCTCGCGCTCGCTGGTCTCGCTGTGAGCCCCTCTCCATTTCCCCTCTCTTCTCCCCCTCGTTCCCTCACCGTAGCCCTCCTCCCCACCACGGCCGAAGCCTCTCGCTGCCGTCCATGTCGCCGTCGCCGTCTCGGTCCTCCTCCGCCCAAACCAAGCCTTCCATCATGCTCCCGGTGCCACGAGGGTGCCGCCGAGCCCCTCAGGTGGCCTCCCAGTGCCCCGCAGCCCGATCCCGCTCGCGCCCGAACTCCGGCCGCCGCCCAAGTGGTCGCCGCCGTCGATCTAAGCCATCTCCGGTGAAACGGAGGGCACCAGTGGGTGCGCGCGAGCCCCAGCTTCCCGCGCGTGCCTTCCGCTGCTCGATTGGGCGCCGGAGTGGAAATCCCGCGCCCTCCGCCGCGTTTGCTGCCGCCGGCGGCTAAACGCCAGCGTGTTAGCCCCGGTTGACCAGGGGGTTTGACCTCCCCTGGCTCAATGACAAGTGGGGCCCGTCCCTGCTAATTCGGGTTAGGATTAGTTTAAACTTAATCAACCTCTGTTAATTAACCCTGACACTGACCAGTGGGCCCCAGCGCCACTAACTCTTAATTAGGATTAAACTAACCCCTGTTAAACCCCCCTGTCACTGACGTGTGGACCCCACACGTCAGGTTTGACCCCAACCAGCCGCAGTTGACCGCTGACGTCGTGCTGACGTCATGCTGGCGCAATATATATATTTCTGGATTTAAATTAAATCAGGAAATTCCAGAATATAATTTAAACTTCAAAAATTCATAACTTTTATTCTGTAACTCCAAATCAGACAAATTATATATGAAAAATGATCAGAAAAATCCAATCTATCCATCTGTACTATTTTCATGCATGACTAAACAAGTTAACCTGATGTTTAATGCAGAACAAGGAAAAGCACTTTAAAAGGCCATGTTTGAGTTTGAAATTTGAATCTTTGATTCAAATTGGTTCAAACCCTTCTGGTTTTAGTTGCATTAGCCCAACATACTCATATTGCCATGTTTCATGCATGCATCATATTGTTGCACATTGTTTGGTAATGGTTGTGTATCGATGTCCCTTGCGACAGGTTCTGTCCCCGAGGAGTATCGTGATTACCCTAACGAAGAACCGTATCAGTGCATCGAACCATCAAGCAAGCAACCAACCATTTGATCATATCGATACAACCCCATGTTCTCGCTCCTGCTCTCTTTTACTGCATTAAGACAACGCGGTTCAAACTGCTGTGTGCTGCGGTAGTTGAACCCATTTCCTCTGCATGACCTGTCATTGCCACAGTAACTAGATGAAACCCACTAGCATGTGTAGGAGTTGGTTGAGCCATATGTATGTGTTGTTCCTACCTTGCTATGCCTGCTATGCTTAGAGTCGTGTCAGGTCTGGTTCATCTGGGTGATGGGCTAGAGTGAAATGATTATGTCAGGTAATGAGAGTGGTGTGGTGAACACGATTTGGTAAAGGTATCGATGAGAGGCCATGTAGGAGTACATGGTGGGTTGTTTCATTGAAGCCGACCTTAAGCACTGAGATCTGTATGTGTGATTTAAGAACCAGCTACTACCATGCATTGGGCCCGAAACCAATGGACCCTCTCGGCTTCTTATTCACCCTAGTTATCCGTCCAGGAGTTGCAAGTAGTTTCTGGTGTTTGTAGCCTACTGGAGGACGTGGACAGCGCTGACCGTAGGGGTGGGCTGTGATGCGGTAGGTACGTGGCCGGGTGTACCGAATACCCGTTAGGTATCTCGGGAACCCTGTTCACATCGTTCGGGGCCGTATGGGAAACCTCGGCCGGACTCCCTGTGGATGGAACCTGGATAGGCGATAAACCTGGACTGGAGGCTTAGGTGGTTAGGTAGGTCGTGGCCGACACCCACGTTGGGCTTCCTCTTGAAGGTTGCCGAGTACATGTCGTGTAAACGACGGTAAGTGGTGAGAGCGTGTATGAAGAAGTACACCCCTGCAGGGTTAACATGATCTATTCGAATAGCCGCGTCCGCGGTAAAGGACTACTTGGTTGCCTATACAGTTCATAGACAAGTAAATGGAAACTACTAAAAGCCTTAAGATAAGTGTGAGTGCCGAGGATGGCTCTTCTGTAGGGAGACGGAGGTGGATCCTCGGTAGTGTATTGAAGTGGTGAGTAATGGACTCGTGTGCGCAAAACCATTGCAAGTTGGAGTCTCGTAGGTTATCCTAGCCAAGAGTCTAAGCTGGCTTGCTGCAATAACTCCACCAACCCTTCTTGATAATATGCATGTATGTAGGATCTGATGTAAGTCTTGCTGAGTACCTTTGTACTCATGTTGCTATAATTTATATTTTTACAGAAGATGCTGCAACCCCTTCTGATGGGTTCTACGTAGACGTTGACATCAACGAGTAGGCTAAAGGCCCAGGTGGTGATCCTGAGCTTGTGAAGGACCACGTAGTATAGCTAGGCTTTCCAAGCCTCTTTTATCTTTCTAGTTGTCTGTACTCAGACAAGTTACTTCCGCTGCTGGTTTGTATGACTGTATGACTTGAATGCTGGGTCGTGTGACCCGTACCTTTGTGTATGTTATGTATGGCTCTCTGAGCCTTAAATAAAGTACTTGTGTCATAGAGTCATGTTGTGATGCTTCGTTGTATTTGCACATATCGAGCATATTGTGTGTATGTTTGAAATGCTTGGTATGTGTGGGATCTGACTATCTAGTTGTTTATCTTTAGTAGCCTCTCTTACCGGGAAATGTCTCCTAGTGTTACCGCTGAGCCATGGTAGCTTGCTACTGCTCTGGAACACTTAGGCTGGCCGGCATGTGTCCTTCCTCGTTCCGGTGTCTGTCCCTTCGGGTTTAAAATTCCATTTAATTTTGAAATGGGGATTTTTGAAACCCTCAGAATCATTTTTGAAAATGACCCAAATAAAAATTTCCGAATAGCCGCGTCCGCGGTAAAGGACTACTTGGTTGCCTATACAGTTCATAGACAAGTAAATGGAAACTACTAAAAGCCTCAAGATAAGTGTGAGTGCCGAGGATGGCTCTTCTATAGGGAGACGGAGGTGGATCCTCGGTAGTGTATTGAAGTGGTGAGTAATGGACTCGTGTGCGCAAAACCATTGCAAGTTGGAGTCTCGTAGGTTAGCCTAGCCAAGAGTCTAAGCTGGCTTGCTGCAATAACTCCACCAACCCTTCTTGATAATATGCATGTATGTAGGATCTGATGTAAGTCTTGCTGAGTACCTTTGTACTCATGTTGCTATAATTTATATTTTTACAGAAGATGCTGCAACCCCTTCTGATGGGTTCTACGTAGACGTTGACATCAACGAGTAGGCTAAAGGCCCAGGTGGTGATCCTGAGCTTGTGAAGGACCACGTAGTATAGCTAGGCTTTCCAAGCCTCTTTTATCTTTCTAGTTGTCTGTACTCAGACAAGTTACTTCCGCTGCTGGTTTGTATGACTGTATGACTTGAATGCTGGGTCGTGTGACCCGTACCTTTGTGTATGTTATGTATGGCTCTCTGAGCCTTAAATAAAGTACTTGTGTCATAGAGTCATGTTGTGATGCTTCGTTGTATTTGCACATATCGAGCATATTGTGTGTATGTTTGAAATGCTTGGTATGTGTGGGATCTGACTATCTAGTTGTTTATCTTTAGTAGCCTCTCTTACCGGGAAATGTCTCCTAGTGTTACCGCTGAGCCATGGTAGCTTGCTACTGCTCTGGAACACTTAGGCTGGCCGGCATGTGTCCTTCAACGTTCCGGTGTCTGTCCCTTCGGGTTTAAAATTCCATTTAATTTTGAAATGGGGATTTGTGAAACCCTCAGAATCATTTTTGAAAATGACCCAAATAAAACTTTCTGAATAGCCGCGTCCGCGGTAAAGGACTACTTGGTTGCCTATACAGTTCATAGACAAGTAAATGGAAACTACTAAAAGCCTCAAGATAAGTGTGAGTGCCGAGGATGGCTCTTCTATAGGGAGACGGAGGTGGATCCTCGGTAGTGTATTGAAGTGGTGAGTAATGGACTCGTGTGCGCAAAACCATTGCAAGTTGGAGTCTCGTAGGTTAGCCTAGCCAAGAGTCTAAGCTGGCTTGCTGCAATAACTCCACCAACCCTTCTTGATAATATGCATGTATGTAGGATCTGATGTAAGTCTTGCTGAGTACCTTTGTACTCATGTTGCTATAATTTATATTTTTACAGAAGACGCTGCAACCCCTTCTGATGGGTTCTACGTAGACGTTGACATCAATGAGTAGGCTAAAGGCCCAGGTGGTGATCCTGAGCTTGTGAAGGACCACGTAGTATAGCTAGGCTTTCCAAGCCTCTTTTATCTTTCTAGTTGTCTGTACTCAGACAAGTTACTTCCGCTGCTGGTTTGTATGACTGTATGACTTGAATGCTGGGTCATGTGACCCGTTCCTTTGTGTATGTTATGTATGGCTCTCTGAGCCTTAAATAAAGTACTTGTGTCATAGAGTCATGTTGTGATGCTTCATTGTATTTGCACATATCGAGCATATTGTGTGTATGTTTGAAATGCTTGGTATGTGTGGGATCTGACTATCTAGTTGTTTATCTTTAGTAGCCTCTCTTACCGGGAAATGTCTCCTAGTGTTACCGCTGAGCCATGGTAGCTTGCTACTGCTCTGGAACACTTAGGCTGGCCGGCATGTGTCCTTCCTCGTTCCGGTGTCTGTCCCTTCGGGGAAATGTCACGCATTGAGTATCGGAGTCCTGTTAGCCCGCTACAGCCCGGTTTACCGGAGTCCTGCTAGCCCAGTGCTACAGCCCGGACCCACTTGCTGTTGATCGACACGTTCGTGGCTGGGTCATGAATGCCTGTCCCTGTAAGTCTGTGCCACTTTGGGTTTACGACTAGTCATGTCAGCCCGGGCTCCTTATCATATGGATGCTAGCGACACTATCATATACGTGAGCCAAAAGGCGCAAACGGTCCCGGGCAAAAGTAAGGCGACACCCGTGGGGATACCGTGCGTGAGGCCGCAAAGTGATATGAGGTGCTACAGGCTAGATCGATGTGACATCGAGTCGGGGTCCTGACACTCACGGCTCCTATGGCTATACGAAGAATACGGCGTTAATGCATAAAATACAATGTGTACCCACGCAACAAGTCTTTTATACTTACCAGACAATTTGCTACTGGCTTTTAGAGCTGCATTCAGTTCGGCTTTTGTTTTGACCAATTGTCTCCGGCTCGCTTCAAGGTCCTCGGACAGCTTTTTGTTATGCTCTTGTGTGGCCTACAAAAATAACATCATTGCCACCCTTAGCTCGGATGTACCGCCCAAATTAACGCTAGGGGGCTGGTTGGCAGAGTTCAGCTGTATAGATTGATTGATGATCTAAAGTACCTTAATACATTGAGCCAAACACAAATATTATATTACACTTGGTCTAACCCATCTATGAAGCTATCTAAGGGGTTGTCTTTCTGCGAAAAGCGAGCGGCAAGCATAACATCCTCATACACAAGGCTTGTGGGTATTTCCTCCCCATCGCGCCCCATTGGCCCTACCTCCGCTAGATGTGCAATGTTTCATAGCCTTGAGGGGTTGTCTGGCTAGGAATACTGCAAGGGAAATGCATGTCAACAATCTCGTTACATGACCCGACCATCTTTAAGTGGATATGGAAGCTTACCAAAAACTGCTTGACTTTTCTGCTCCTCCTATGCTTGGCCACGGCAAGTTGGGCTTTCAGATTCACGATTTCTTGAGCCTCTTGAGCATTTTCTGCTTTAAGGGTTTTTATGTTTTCCCTTCTTTGCATCAACATATGATGTCCAGCTTGCCACTATGATTCTGCATAATTCAACTCCTCGCGAGCCAGGTTTAGATCCCTCTCAAGGCAACCTAGGGCTTCTACTACTACATTGGATCATGTTGTTAGGCAACTCAATGCTCTCCATAAACAGAACACCTTATGTAACAAAGGCACTCAACGTGCACCTCTCGGATGAACTTTTTCACCTGCTCCACCTTGGCTAGGGCTCCAATCAACTTGCCTTTCATTTGGGAAAGCGCCTTAGATAGATGATTATTCTTCGCCTGAGTACCATGTCAATAATGGAATTTTTTAGTTCAACACTCAAGACTCGTTACAGGTCCACTTGCCCATATCAAGATTTGTCAGCTACTACCATGATTGATAGTTTCATTTGTTCTTAAACAAACAAAGAAATACAAGAATCTTCAAGATAAAACGGGCTCCGGCAGGATCTTACCTGCAAGCCTTATGATGGAACACATACAACTTGCTCAAAAATAGAGCGGGCCGCTCCGAGGTACGCATCCACTGAGCTAGAGGCATTAAAATCTTGATCAGAAACAACCAGTTTCCTATGGAGATGTTCTGCCGATGGTAGTTCATGGCGCTTTTGACCTCAGAGTTAGTGGTCGTGAAGAGTCCCGAGTCCTTGGACTGTGGTACTTCGGGAGCAACTCCGAAGCAGGTCGTGCTTCCGCATCTCTACTCGGAGTCGCCGTCTCCTCGCCCCTTGTGACCGTCAATCTGGTAGAAGGAACAGACTGCATGCAAACTGTTAAAGGAGTCAAGAACCTAGATGTCATTCTCATGGAATGATATAATGGGGAGGTTACCTGGGCATTGAGGGAGCACTTTCGCTTGCGCCCATGACCTCCACTGGCGCCCGAGCACCTTGCGTATCCTGCAGGGCCCCTATCGGTGTCAAAACCGGCGGATCTCGGGTAGGGGGTCCCGAACTGTGCGTCTAGGCGGATGGTAACAGGAGACAAGGGACACGATGTTTTACCCAGGTTCAGGCCCTCTTGATGGAGGTAAAACCCTACGTCCTGCTTGATTGATATTGATGATGTGGCTATTACAAGAGTGGATCTACCACGAGATCAAGGAGGCTAAACCCTAGAAGCTAGCCTATGGTATGATTGTTGTTCGTCCTATGGACTAAAGCCATCCGGTTTATATAGACACCGGAGAGGGCTAGGGTTACACAGAGTCGGTTACAATGGTAGGAGATCTACATATCCGTATCGCCAAGCTTGCCTTCCACACCAAGGAAAGTCCCATCCGGACACGGGACGAAGTCCTCAATCTTGTATCTTCATAGTCTTGGAGTCCGGCCGATGATGATAGTTCGGCTATCAGGACACCCCCTAGTCCAGGACTCCCTCAGTAGCCCCTGAACTAGGCTTCAATGACGACGAGTCCGGCGCGCATATTGTCTTCGGCATTGCAAGGCGGGTTCCTCCTCCGAATAATTCATAGAAGATTGCGAACACCAGGATTGTGTCCGGCTCTGCAAAATAAATTCCACATACCACCGTAGAGAGAATAATATTTACACAAGTTTAATCTGCTGACGTATTTTGTGGTGTGACATCACACCAGCACCAAGCCTTTACTCGAATTGTTTTTATCGTACCACCTTAGCGCGTTTAGCGAAGCGGTTTCCTTGGCACGTCTTGTCGAAGCAGAGATCGTGTTCCCCTTATTCCGAGATTCCCATCAATACGGACGTGGGTAACCCAACCGCGCCATTGATTGTGGCACTTGGGAGATAAGCGAGTTTTATCAGGCCGGTGGGGACGTATGGTTGCGTCCGCCCATATAAGGGGATAAAGATCTACCCTTTTACCTACGCCTTCTTCCTCCTTTGCTTATCCATCTTCGCGAACTTGAGCTCCAGCGCCCAAGTCCGCACATCTCACCTCAACCTTCTCCAACTATGTCTGGAGCGGGAGGCAAGTGGATGGCCTCCTCCGTTACGGAGGGGCACATCCAGAAGCTGCGCAGCACCGGATATCTGTCCAGCAACATCGCGCACCAGCTCCCTGACGAGGGGGAGCTCATCCCCACCCCCAGGCCCCATGAGAGGGTAGTATTCCTTTCCCATTTCCTCCGCGGACTGGGCTTCCCACTCCATCCCTTTGTCCGGGGGCTCATGTTCTACTACGGCCTAGATTTCCATGATCTGCCCCGAATTTCATCCTCAACATCTCGGCGTTTATCGTCGTGTGTGAGGCCTTCCTCTGCATCCGGCCCCACTTCGGCTTGTGGCTCAAGACCTTCAGTGTCAAACCGAAGGTTGTGAAGGGCTGCCAAGTGGAGTGCGGAGGCGCCATGGTGGGAAAGATGCCCAATGTTACTTGGCTCGAGGGCACCTTCGTGGAAACCATCAAGGGGTGGCAATCGGGATGGTTCTACATCACCGAGCCGCGTGACCCTGAATGGGCAGCGGCCCTCGAATTCAGATCTGGCATCCCCATACGGCTCACCTCCTGGAAAGAGAGTGGCCATACATGGGGTGATTCGGAGGAGCTGACCGGACTTCAAGCCTGCATACAAAAGGTAGTGAACAAGAAGCTCAAGCTTGTTAACATAGTCCAGGTCATGCTTGTCCGCCGGATTCTCCCATGCCAACAACGGGACTTCAATATGTGGGAGTTCGATCCGGCGCAGCACCAGACTTTGAGCGGGCTGTTCAACACTACGTACGAAGAGGCCTGGAGGGTGCTGTTTAAGGGCGCCGAGGCTCCTGCATCCGCTACCGAAGATCGCGGATTCAGCTCGCAGCATCCCGCTAGCGAGGTAAGCGATTTTACCATTTACGAGACACTTGTTTTCCATAGTTTGACTTTATGCGGGATCTAAACTCCCTCTCTTTTGACAAGACTGGATGAAGAAGGCGGAGCAGACTAACTGTCCGGCCCCTTTGCCAGAAGACCCAGCGGACGCCCGCTTAACAGGGCTGCTGGTTCCGGCACCCCACGTGGTGCCGGAGAAGAAGGCCAAGAAGAAGGCCACGGGCACTCGAAAGAGTTCCCGTTTTCAGGTGTCATCGGACGATGACGCCGAGGCGGACTCCTCCCACGAAGGCGAGGAGGAGAAGAAAGAGGCCTCTCCCCTAGTGGGGGGACGAAAGAAAAGGAAGGCCCCCCCAACGAGGGAGGCCGAAGGGTCCAAGAAGGGAAGGACTCTTCCCCCGGACTGCTCTGCCAACACCGGCGACGACGACGAGGATTGTCCTCCAAGGGCCAAGCCCCTGGCGAGATCGTAAGTATCCAGACTCCCGAATAACTTCATGATTTTTCTTTTCGCCACATGGTGTCTTTCTAATGCCGCATACAACCCTGCAGTCCGCCCAAGCATGATCTTCCCGCTTCATCGAGCGGGTCCTTGGGTGCGTCGGATATGGATTCCCTTCCGACCGCCTCCACCCCCCGTGATACGGATGATGCCGAGGTGGGATCCCGGGAAGGGACCCGCTAGGAGGAGGAGGCCCCGGAGGTGCCGCAGGGCAACCTCCCGGACTTTGCACCGGACTTCGTACCGGAACCTATAGTGGCTCCGGAGTCCGGCGGGCGGCCCCTTCATAAGAAGGGCAAGACCGTGACGTCGGCGGCCTCCGTCCAACCGGAGGCGCCGGATAGCTTGCTGGAGGCGCTCAACGGCGCTTCCATCAAAGAGGAACACCGCACTGTCATGAGTGCGGTGATTTAGAAGGTTCAGCTCGCCAAGAGCGGGCTGACCGAAGCCTGCAGCAGCCTTCTAACAGGCTTTGAGGTAAGAATTTTGATATATGTAAAATAGTACCACATAGACAGTAGCCCCTGATGCTCGGTTCGGTGTTCGAAAAGAAAAGCCGGACTGAGGATCTAAAAAGATATACGCAAGAGTCATAAAAATATGTCAATATGGCATTGCAGGCTGTGCTGCTGACCTCTGCCGCACTGACTGCGGAGGTCAATACTTTGAAGCAAAGCCTCGAGCGGTCCGAGAACGAGCTCGGCCGTGCCAAGAAGCAGCTCGAGGACAAGGAAGGTGAGTGACACCTTATGAAAATTTTACCTTACAAAAAAGGATTTTGGTTGCAAGAAGAATGACAAGGATAACGTGGGTATTGCAGGGGCCATGAACGAGGTGGCGACCCTGAAGTAGTCGGTGTCCGCGGCCGAACATAATGCGGCCGCAGAGCGCACCGAGCGAGAGAAGCAGGAGGTCCGGGTGGCGGAGGTACACTAAGATCTCCAGGGTCTCGTGGAAAAACATGAGAGTTTGGAGCGCGACTCGAAGACTCGAGAGTCCGAGCTTGCATCGGCTCTTGAGAGTGCCAAAGCCGCTAAGGCCGAAGCCTACAAGGCCCTCCAGGAAATCGAGGCATTGAAGAAAATAGCGGCAGGTAAGGCATTTTCCATGCAAAGTAAGCATGTGAGTGTGAATTACCTATCACTTACCCGAATTCGGAGCTCTCCAGGAGCGTTCGCAGATTTGCCCCGCAGCGTGTCCCATGCTGCCGCTTTCTATAGGGCCGAGGAGGGGAGCTCAACGGAGAAGGTCTTCTGGTCTCAGTATGCTGAAGCCGGACATCCGGTGCCCCTGAGCGACCAACTGAAGCAGCTGGTCGAGCTCCACAAGGTGGCCGAACAGGCCATGAAGGGCCTCATAGTTCGGCTGTGGCCCAAGGAGGCCATGCCTGGGAGCTACTTCGGCCTGGTGCGGCGGCTGGTGGATGCGTTTCCATGGGTTGAAGTCATCAAGCACTCTTCTTGTACTGAAGGTGCCCGTCGGCCCCTTGCCCGCGCAAAGGTGCAATGGGGCAAGATGGATGCTGAGAAGCTTGTGACGGACGCGCCACCGCCGGGCAAGGAGTATCGCACGCCCGAGATGTATTATAAGAGTGTCCTGAAGGGTGCCCACATTATTGCGGGTGAGTGCTCCAAAGATGTAATATTTGAGTAGACTCGCATTTTGTTATCCTGTGCGCTGAAAACTTTGTTCATATGCGCTAAGCAATGCTTGTTAATTTAAAATATTACCTTCTGTGCGGCCGTTTATCAAATCTGAGAGATGGCAAGTCGTCGGCTTCAGCCCCCTTGCCACGAGTGCTGGGGTGTTCGGGATAAATTTGAGCACTCTTGTTCCCATTTTTGGGTCCATCTAGGGAGGCGCTCAACACAACGAATAAGGCAACCAGACTTATAATGCTTGAACACTCTCACTTAGCCATAGAATTCTATAATTTTAAATTTTGGCGAAGCCCCTAGTGTTCGAAAGGCAGAATTTGGGGCGCTATCCACGCCTGGGCCGAACAAAGCCGGTTCCTCGCTCTAAGCGGCATAAGTCTTTAGGGACTTGAAAAGACCTCTCGAACAGCGACCGGCTCTCGCCTCGTCATGACGGTCAGTTTTAGCTTTCTCCACTGAGGCGCTCGCCCAGCTCAACTGGGGCGCAATCGCAGTGGTTCTCCCAGTGCTACCTTAGCCGATACAACGGAACGTAACGTACCAAAACATGGGAGCCAGGCAAACCTAACTATTGACCCAAGACATGATTCGGAGTCGATGCATATAATGCTATAAGTTCAGGGTGCCGCACTTGTGAAAGTGTTCGGACTTATCACACCATGATGCGGGGAACATAAGCCCCTGGTGTATTTAGCCGTACCAAAGTGTACGGATGCAACATGTCATAAATGATCATATGTATAAGAAAGAAATGCAATTATAAGCAAAAAGGTGCTGCATTGTTTATTCAAGAAATACTGATGTGAATGCAGAACGATACAAATAGTGCGATAAGCAAGGAATGGGACTATTTAACATGTCCCCCTCCAGGGGTAGGCTGCGGAATGGTGTATAAAACAGATGTAATGCTCGTAATGGAGACCACCTGGATATTCGTCGTAGCCTTTCTCCTTCCCTGGCTGCTGCATCGTGAGTTTGGCAGGTCTACTGCCGGACAGGGCCTCTGATGAATGGGGTCCTGTGGGTAAAAAAAAGAAAAAGAGAAAAAAAGAACGACACACTTGAGAGCCCCTGGTGTGGTTAAGCCGCATTCTGGGCCTATCGTGGTCGTGCCCCTCCCCTATGCCCATGGTATCTCCAGAGCGTAATGATGTACATGAAGGACCGGTCTTGCAATTTTGCAGGGGCTGGGGTTGGGGCCGCATTGCTACGCGTGCTCGGAACGTGGTAGGTGGTCTTGTTGTAGGTTACTCCGGGCACGTATAGCCGTGTCCGGTCGCTTAACGGCCAGACTCAAGAATTGCCTTAAGAGGCTGCACTGTACTTCTGCTGTGAGAGGCGCTATATGTTCCTCCGTTCGGAGAGAGCGTTCAGTGTTTCCGTTGACCGTGATGACTCCTCGAGGGCCTGGCATCTTGAGCTTGAGGTATGCGTAGTGCGGCACCGCGTTGAACTTTGCAAACGCGGTACGTCCGAGCAGGGCATGATAGCCGTTGTGGAACGGAAGTATGTCGAAGATTAACTCCTCACTTTGGAAGTTATCCGGGGATCCGAAGAACACTTCTAGTGTAACTGAGCCTGTACAATTGGCCTCTACACCTGGTATGACGCCTTTAAAGGTGGTCTTTGTGGGTTTAATCCGTGAGGGGTCTATGCCCATTTTGCGCACTGTATCCTGATAAAGCAGGTTCAGGCTGCTGCCGCCGTCCATCAGGACTCTGGTGAGGTGAAATCCATCGACGATTGGGTCTAAGACCAATGTGGCGAATCCGCCGTGGCGGATGCTGGTGGGGTGGTCCCTTCGATCAAAAGTGATCGGGCAGGAGGACCATGGGTTGAATTTCGGGGCGACTGGCTCCATCACGTATACATCCCTAAGTGCACGCTTCCGCTCCCTTTTGGGTATGTGGGTTGCGTATATCATGTTCACCGTCCGCACTTGTGTGGGGAAATCCTTCTGTCCTCTATTGTTCGGCGGTCGGGTCTCTTCCTCGTCATCGCTATGCAGCCCCTTGTCGTTGTTTTCGGCAATTAGCTTGCCTGCCTGCTTGAATACCCAACAGTCCCTGTTGGTGTGGTTAGCTGGCTTTTCGGGGGTGCCGTGTATCTGGCACGAGCGATCGAGTATTCGGTCCAAATTGGACGGACCCGGAGTAGTTCTTTTGAATGGCTTTTTCCGCTGATCGGTTTTAGAGCCTCTGAATCCGGCATTGACTGCAGTATCCTCACTATTGTCGCTGTTAATGCAGTGTTTGTTCTTGTTGCTACGCGACCTGCCATTGCGGTCCTTGATATCCGGACTGCCAGAATTTTTGCTGAGGTTGTTGCTGCGGGCTAGCCAGCTGTCCTCTCCCGCGCAGAAGCGGGTCATGAGTGATATGAGGGCTGCCATGGATTTCGGCTTTTCCTGTCCCAGGTGCCGGGCAAGCCACTCGTCGCGGATGTTATGTTTGAAGGCTGCGAGGGCCTCCGCATCCGGACAGTCGACGATTTGATTTTTCTTAGTTAAGAACCGTGTCCAGAATTGTCTGGCCAATTCATCTGGCTGCTGAATTATATGGCTTAGGTCGTTAGCGTCTGGTGGTCGCACATACGTGCCCTGGAAGTTATCAAGGAATGCGGCTTCCAGGTCCCCCCAACTCCCAATTGATTCTGCTGGCAAGCTGTTAAGCCAATGCCGAGCTGGTCCTTTAAGCTTGAGTGGGAGGTATTTGATAGCGTGAAGATCGTCACCGCGGGCCATGTGGATATGGAGGAGATAGTCTTCGATCCAAACCGCGGGGTCTGTTTTGCCATCATAAGATTCAATATTCACGGGTTTAAACCCTTCGGGGATTTGATGATCCATTACTTCATCTGTGAAGCATAGTGGGTGTGCGGCGCCTCTGTATTGGGCTATATCACGACGAAGCTCAAAAGAGCTTTGTCTACTGTGTTCGGCCCGGCCGGACTTGCTGTGTCCGGCGCGACGGTTGTCGTCACGTATCATGGGGCACCCACGCGATCTGTAGATCGATCTTGATTGTCTTGCCTTATCCTCCAATATATCTCGCAAGTCCAGAGCGTTCCCCTGTGGCCTTGTGCTTTTCGAGCGATGCCGGGGTACGGTTCTAGTGGAGGGCCTAGAGGCCTCTCTGTCGTGGCCACGGGGTGGTCGGTCAGCCGTATTGTCCGCTGGTGATGCAGGTTCATATGCCTCCTCTTCTAATCGGGGGAGCAGCTTGCGTTTAGGGTAGCTTTTGGAGGGGCGTTCGAGCTTATGCTCTTCGGCCGCAAGGACTTCAGTCCATCTATCGGCTAGCAGATCTTGATCAGCTCTAAGCTGTTGCTGCTTTTTCTTGAGGCTGTTTGCCGTGGCCATAAGCTTGAGTTTAAAACGCTCTTGTTCGACGGGATCCTCAGGCACGACAAATTCGTCGTCGTCGAGGCTTGCCTCGTCTCCGGAGGGAGGCATGTAATCCTCTACCTCTTCGTCTACCGCTCTCTCATGAGGGCTGGCGTCTCCGTCCTCATGTGCTGAATCTTGCTGGAGGGGGTGGTGTTCGGCACTGTCTGGGGTGTTATTATCTCCGGTGCCGGAATCTCCATTCTTGCTGTGGCGGGATTTAGAGCGGCGCCGCTGACGCCGGCGCTTGGGCTGTTTCTTGGAGGGCTCATCCTCCGCTATTCCTTCGCCATTCCCATCCTTTGGGATATCCACCATGTATATGTCATATGATGAGGTGGCTTTCCAGTGCCCAGTAGGCGCTGGTTCTTGGTCGTCTCTGGCATCGTCGTCCATACCGTCGATGTCTTCGGAGTCGAAGTCTAGCATGTCAGTTAGATCGTCGACAGTCGCTACTAGGTGGGTGGTCGGTGGGCTTTGAATTTCTTCGTCGTCCGCATCACAACCATCCTGACCGCAGTCCGGCTAGGGCTCTCCTGATAACGAGAGATACTTTAGCAAACTCAAGATGTCGCTGAAAGGTGAGTGTTGAAAGATATCCGTAGCGGTGAACTCCATGATCGGCGCCCAATCGGATTCGATTGGAGGGGGCGCGGGAGGTTCAGAGTCCGGAGAGGAGTCCAGCACCTCGGAGTCACGAGATTCACGAGGGACAAGGTCAGTATTAGGCTCCATCGCCGTAGAGGTTGCAGTCCCCGAGGCGGTGTCTAGCCACCCGTCCTCGATCTGCGCAGCCGGCTCCGAATTGAGGGTCGGAGCGGACTCGTGTGCGGCCTCCAGGGCACTGTTCGGCTGCAGAGCTACATCATGCCCATCGTGACAGTGTAGCGCGCTCGACTGTGGCTCGAATCCATCGAAGATCAAGTCCCCGCCGATGTCAGCCGTGAAGTTCAAACTTCCAAATCTGACCTGACGGCCAGGGGCGTAGCTTTCGATCTGCTCCAGATGGCCAAGCGAATTGGCCCGCAGTGCAAAGCCGCCGAATATGAAGATCTGTCCGGGGAGAAAAGTCTCACCCCGGACTGCGTCGTTGTTGATGATCGAAGAAGCCATCGAGCCTATCAGTGACGACACAGAGGAACTCTCAATGAAAGCACCAATGTCGGTGTCAAAACCGGCGGATCTCGGGTAGGGGTCCCGAACTGTGCGTCTAGGCGGATGGTAACAGGAGACAAGGGACACGATGTTTTACCCAGGTTCGGGCCCTCTTGATGGAGGTAAAACCCTACGTCCTGCTTGATTGATATTGATGATGTGGGTATTACAAGAGTGGATCTACCACGAGATCAAGGAGGCTAAACCCTAGAAGCTAGCCTATGGTATGATTGTTGTTCGTCCTATGGACTAAAGCCATCCGGTTTATATAGACACCGGAGAGGGATAGGTTTACACAGAGTCGGTTACAATGGTAGGAGATCTACATATCCATATAGCCAAGCTTGCCTTCCACGCCAAGGAAAGTCCCATCCGGACACGGGACGAAGTCTGCAATCTTGTATCTTCATAGTCTTGGAGTCCGGCCGATGATGATAGTTCGGCTATCCGTACACCCCCTAGTCCAGGACTCCCTCAGCCCCCATTCATGGGACAACTCTCCGCACAGACGTTTGAATGTCGTCCCTTTGGAGGAAAAGTCAGGGGACTGGGGGCTTGAGGGCGAGGAGCTCGCTTTCGATTTGAGGAAAAGGGCTTTATCGATGAGGCCGACCATGTCCACGGCATGTTATGAGTGACGACCACCGTCGAGCCATCAAGGCTCTCTAGATAAAACTTCCTCCATTCATAAAGGGATAGTTCCTCCTCTTCATTAAAAACAGGGTTTTCCGCTCGATGGTGTGTCTCTGGTTCGAGCGCGGGACTGCTTACAGTCTCGATCCAACGCATCCATCTCTGTACAGACTTAGTGAACGGTCAGGCAGATGTATTAAACTATTAGAACAACTTAGTTAGACGAGGAAATATGGGATGACTTAGTATGTGAGAATGATTGTAGTAGGATAGCCTATCCCAGAATTATTGTCAAGCAAAATCATCTGCTCACCCTTGGTACATACTGTGTAGTACAGTCCCAAAGGCCGCTTGATCAACAAAGCTTTGCCGAATTGACTGGGAAGTGTCCTCCTCCCCGTTGTACATACATAACAGGTGTAGGCACTGCCAAAATGGCTGGACTCTTGAGTTGATCGCTGCAGCCATCACGTCTACTATGGTGAGGCCAGTGCTTGACAGCTGATTTATATGAGCCACCAGTTTAGTTACATCAGTGCCCTCTTCTAGGTTGGTACTCCATGGTCTCCAACTATAGCGCCTCTTTGCACTACAAAAAAAGACACATCGGTGACATTTCGGGTTGAACAATTTTTTTTCTGTCATGCTTATGACACTTCTATGACGATAATTGTGACAAAACCTGGTATCATCATAGATGTGGTGGGCTCATACTTCTATGACAAAAACCATGATAGAAAATGGGTCTTTCGTCCTAGGTGGGCAGGTGACACACCTGTATGACATTCTTTGCACCGTCCATGATGGAAAAAATCATGGTAGAAGCAAGGGAGAGGAAAATTCCGGGGAGTTCCCGGTTACTATGGGTGGTCGGGGCCGAGCGACGCATGGAGGTTTGTGCGTTTCTCTCATACACGTACGCGCGTGTTTGCGAGGCGTTGCACTCTAACTGAACCCGAGAGAGGCATTGGCTCTAACTGAACCTGAGTGATGGCACTAGCTACGTTACTGAACCCCGATCAATTCCTTGCGGTTAACTGAACCCGAGTGATTCCTTTTCTACTGCTGCTAATTGAAGCCGATCGAAGATGCCTCTTGATGACAGTTCCCAGTGGAGGTTGGATGAACAGGATCGCACGATAGTAGAGGCCGTTGCTGCTGGATGAACAGGACCCCGATCAAGGAGGAGGGGGTGGATGAACAGTAGCAAGTGGAGGCACCCCGTACGTGGAGGGCTGGTTGAACAGGACCTCGTGGAGGGCTGGTTGAACAGTAGCCGGTGGACGCTGGATTAACAGGACCCTGTGGAGGGCTGGCTGAACAGTAGCCAGTGGAGGCTAGATGAAGAGGACCCCGTGGATGAACAATAGCTGGTGGAGACTGGAGGAAGTCGACAGTGGATGAACAGTAGCAGCTGGAGGCTGGAGGAAGTCGATGGTGGATGAATAGTAGCCCCATGGAGTCCCATTTTGCGGTACGCCACACCCCTCTTGATGAATAGGACCCCCGTTTCGACTGTAAGCAGTAAAAGAGAAGTCTGTTTCCTCCATTTTGCAGTATGCCACACCCCTCCCGATCAAAAGGACCATGTTTTGACCGTAAGAGGACGAAGAGAAATCCGTTCCTCCGTGTTACTGTACGCCACACCCCTTCTGGTGAACAAGATCCTGTTTCGACCATAGGCGGTCAAATAGAAGGCTGTTTCCTCCATTCTGCGGTATGCCAGGCCTCGTTTCGGCTGATCCGTCCAAGCCGGTCGGCTCCTCATGAACACGACACATTCCGTTTCCTCCTGATGAACAGGACGACGGAGTTTCTCTGTTCTGACCCAACCAGTTGGCTTCCGATGAAAAGGACGCCGTTGCTGCCCTCTGTGGCCTCTCCATGTACACGAGCCCTGGCCGTACGTATGCGCAAGTATGGTTCAAGACCCTGCCTGTATGTGCGTACGTGGCCATATTTTTTGCATCTAGTTGTACATGCATGTACATGGTTTGGACTGGACTGCCTGAACTACTACCGCTCGTTACTCGGCCACAATTCATTGTGGCAGATAGATCGATCGACCGGTATGTACACAGACAACACTACGTACGCTTCGACCGGGTGGGTCCCACCTGTCAGGGAGGATAAGGACGCACTTCCTTGCGTGTGAAGATATAGCTGGTGGATCCTAGCTTTCAGGAGGAAGAATCATTTTTTACCCATAATAAGGACACACTTCCTTGCATGCAAAGATGTAGCTGGTGGGTCCCAACTGTCAGGGGGGAAACCTTATTTTTAGGGTAAAAAGGATACAGTTGCATGCATGCGTCCATGGGCATGGTGCGTCCCCACTGTCAGCCTCTCCATGTACATTCATCTTCCGATTACTCTCGTTTGTTGACCACGTTGACCACACCGTGCAGAGCACACCAAGCCGGTGTACTGCGGCGAGGCCCCATACTGGAATGCCCTGGAGATGGGGATGACGCTGCAGTGGAGTTGTAGACGGAGAGGAGTGGCAAACTTGACTGGTTCTGGTGTGGGGTGGCTGTCGGTGTCAAAACCGGCGGATCTCGGGTAGGGGGTCCCGAACTGTGTGTCTAGGTGGATGGTAACAGGAGACAAGGGACATGATGTTTTACCCAGGTTCAGGCCCTCTTGATGGAGGTAAAACCCTATGTCCTGCTTGATTGATATTGATGATGTGGGTATTACAAGAGTGGATCTACCACGAGATGAAGGAGGCTAAACCCTAGAAGCTAGCCTATGGTATGATTGTTGTTCGTCCTATGGACTAAAGCCATCCGGTTTATATAGACACCGGAGAGGGCTAGGGTTACACAGAGTCGGTTACAATGGTAGGAGATCTACATATCCGTATCGCCAAGCTTGCCTTCCACGCCAAGGGAAGTCCCATCCGGGCACGGGACGAAGTCTTCAATCTTGTATCTTCATAGTCTTGGAGTCCGGCCGATGATGATAGTTCGGCTATCCGGACACCCCCTAGTCCAGGACTCCCTCAGTAGCCCCTGAACCAGGCTTCAATGACGACGAGTCCGGCGCACATATTGTCTTCGGCATTGCAAGGCGGGTTCCTCCTCCGAATAATTTATAGAAGATTGTGAACACCAGGATAGTGTCCGGCTCTGCAAAATAAATTCCACATACCACCGTAGAGAGAATAATATTTACACAATTTCAATCTGCTGACGTATTTCGTGACATGACGTCACACCACACCCAAGCCTTTACTCGAATCATTTTTATTATACCACCTCCACGCGTTTAGCGAGGCGATTTCCTTGGCACGTCTTGTCGAAGCAGAGATTGTGTTCCCCTTATTCCGGGATCCTCATCATTACGGACGTGGGTAACCCAACCGTGCCCGTTGCCATGCCCCCTCCGTCGAAGGTGGGTTCCAAACGGTCACGGGGACGGCTCTTGGTATTCTCCCTCTTTTTAATGAGACCAAGGCCAGTTCTTTTTCTTCAATCCTCAATCGAATCCGCCCCCGCCCTGAGTTCCAACACCCAGGGCTCCAGATTCGGGTACTTTCGACCTTCGACAATGTCCAGCTCCGACCTACGAGGCCGGTGGATGCCCTCCTCCGTCACAGAAGAGGACGTGCTAAAGCTGAGAGACACCAGGTACCTAACCTACGAGATTTCGCATAGGTTGCCTGCTCGAGGGCAAGTTATTCCTACTCCCGAGCCCGGCGAGAGTGTCGTGTTCGTGTCTCTCCTCCGTCGGGGTTTAGGCTTCCCGATAGATCCCTTTGTGAGGGGGCTCATGTTTTACTATGGGCTGGAATTCCATGACTTGGCTCCGGAGTCCATCCTCCACATCTCATCATTCATTGTCGTCTGTGAAGCCTTCCTCCGCACTACCCCTCACTTCGGCTTGTGGCTCAAAACCTTCAACGTGGAGCCGAAGATGATTGAGGGGCGTCAGGCAGAGTGCGGAGGGGTGGTTATAAGCAAGAGGGCCGATGCTCCATGGCCCGAGGGCTCTTTTCAGGAGGAGCTCGACTTGTGGCAACAGGAGTGGTTCTATATCACCGCTCCCAGGGGCAGCAGGCAGAGGCCGCCGCCCGCCTTTCGCCCGGGCCCTCCACAACGGCTGACGTCATGGGTCAACAAGGGGCTTGACTGGGGGCCGTCCAAAGACGTACCCCTGCTGCAGGGCCGGATTCGAGGCCTCCAAGAAAGGGAGATCAATCTGGTCGTAGTGGCACAGGTTATGCTGATTCAGCACCTTCTGCCCTGCAAACGTTGCCCCCTCCGCCTGTGGGAATTTAATCCGAAGGGGCCACGAGCTCTCCAACACTCCATGGGTTTGACACCCATGGAGATGTACAAACTGTTCTTCGGATCACAAGAGATGCGTCCGAACTTGACCGAGGATGCTGGCCTAAGCTGCAATCGCCCGGATACTCAAGTAAGTAGCCCTGTGTCCGGACACATTGTCCATTTATTTATGATGGGTTTGCCTTTTAACCAGCTATCCCTTGGACAGCAGTGGATAGCGCAAGCAAAACTCATACGGTGTCTGGGCCCCCTCCCTGAGACCACGCCGGATCCCGTGTTAATCAAAATGTTGGAGGTTGCACCTTCGGAGGAGGGCCAAGGGGGGCACAGGGAAACTACCACCTTTGCCGAGGAGGCTGTCAGTAAGGGGGGAATCGAGAATCCCTCCCTCCAGGGGGAGAAGAGGACCGCTTCCGAAGACCCGGAGGCTAAGGCCTCAAAGCGGGGAAAGAAATCTACACCGGAAAGTCCTGTGCCAGGAAGAGCCCCGGCCGCACAGTCTCCCCAGAGGAATCAGCCCTCTAGCGAGCCGTAAGTAAAGAAGGGGGAATTTTGTAATAGGGGACACCCCTACTTTATTTCTAAGGGTAACTGAAGTTTTCACCTTGTAGTTCGGATCTCAGCCCATCTCAGCAGAGCTCATCTTCGGGGGACCTTCGTCCGGAGATGATGGAGAGCGAAATGCCTCCATCTGCTGCCCCGTCGGGCGGGGCGGACGACCTTGAGGTGTCGTCACAGAGGGTCTCCCCGAGTCCGGTGGGGCCGGGGAGTTCGGCACCAACTGGAGTACGGCCGGTGGAGCTGCAGGATTTGCTCAAGAGGGCGTCTCTCTCAGAAGATCACCGCACATTAATGAGTATGGTAATTGAAAGGATCTCATCCGCCGAGAGCTGGTTGCATGAGGCTGTCGGAAGTTTGCTGACGGGGTTTGAGGTACGCAAAAAATGACATACCTTTTGACAGTTTTGCACATGGAGTGCACCCTGTATAGATAGTAGCCCCTGAGACTTGGTATGCTGTCGAAAGCGACAGCGTGCCGAGGATCATAATCTCAGTTATAGAATGTCGCCTTTCCTATGCAAGTGGCGAAACGTTCGGTGGCCAGCCGGACTGATGGAGTTGCCGAGCTGAAGCGGCAACTCGACGTTGCGGATGCGGATATCGCGCTGGTCAATAAACGACTTAACGAGTCACAAGGTAGGTAGTTGCTCCGCGGTCACCTAGTAAGGGAGCTGATACACGTTCCTTACAATTTGTATGCTTGACGCAGATGGTGCCGCTACTGTGGAAGACCTTCGAGCAGAGCTTGCTCGAGCCAAGGAGCAAGCCAGAAAAAGTGATGCGGCTGCCTCGAAGGCAGCGGAAGAGCTAAAAGCTGAAAAGGCTGCTCACTGCCGAAGCAGGGAGGAGATGACCGAAATGGCCGTGAAATTAAAAGATGCTACCGACCGCTATGAGGTTCTTGAAAGAGAACGCCGAGCGGAGGAAGAGGACCTGAAGAAGGCCGTCGCCGAAGCCAAGGATGCCCGTAGTGCGATGCGGGCTATGAAGGAGGAACTGCATCAGGCCGGAGACATTGCGGCTGGAAAGCCCTTTCTGCTGCGTAGGAAGTTCACGGATCCGAAGTATGCTCAGTTGGGCCAATTGTGTGGTGCGGAGGATCCTTATCTTGATTTGGCGGCGAGTGCGGCGGACGCAGTCGTGCACTTCCGAAGCCAGAAGGATCATGAAATGGAAGAGCTTTTCTGGTCTCAATTCCATAGTCCGGAGCGTCCACTTCCGTTGACTGATCGGCTGGCTGAGTGGGCTGAGCTGAATAGATTGTCCGGACTTGCCATGACGGATGTGGTAGCTCATCTGTGGCCAGAAAGGCCCAAGCTTGAGAGTTATTTTGGCTTGTTGCAGCAATTCCTTGGGGCGGTGCCGCATATCAAGGCGATGAAGTGGTCGGCATGCATAGAGGGTGCACGGATGGCTCTCGCCCGTGTTAAGACATACTGGGCGGAGATGGATGCCACCGATGTTGCATCCCGGGGTTTGGACAAAAGCCGATTACACGCCGAGCACTATATTGAGGAAGTCCTGCAGGGCGCTCATTTAATAGAGTCGCAGTGCTCGAAAGATGTTATGTTTAAATGACATGTATGATTTCTGAGATCATGTTTATAATGTAACAGCTTTTTATACTTGTGCGTTCAAGTATTGAACTATCTCCTGTAAGGCCGTATATGTATGGATAACCTGAAAGATGGCACTCTTTGGCTTCAGCCCCCACGCACATGGTGCGGGGGTGTTTGCAAGAAAAAAGCGCTTTTTCACACTTAATCCAACGTCTTGGTCCTTTGAAGGAGGTGATAGCATAGCAAACTAGGCAACCGGACTATAATGCTTTATCACTTTCACTTAGCCATAGGAGCTCGATGGTGGGGCTACTATATAGCCCCTAGAGGCACCGCGCTCTCCGAACTCGGGGCGCGTATGTGCCTGACCGGGAAGCGGTCCTTCGTCAAGGCGGAGGAATTCTAAACATTCCAGTAGTCGGTCGAGTGGTTGAACAGTCTCTCGCTATATCATGACAGTCAGTTTTCGGCTTTCTCTACTAAGGTGCTCGCCCGGCCGAACCGGGGCACAATCGCAGTAGTTCTCCTGGTGCTGTGTTAGCCGATGGAGCGGAACGTAAGGCAGCAAAATACAGGAGCCGGGAAAACCCAACATTTGACCAAATACATGATTCGAAGCTGATGCATATAAGGCCTAACTTGAGACGCCGAACACTCTTTGAGGTATTCGGTCTTTATGATACCGGGCAGAACAATGCCCTAAGCCCCTAGTGTCCAGGTACGGGCGAGAACTTCTGACGCGGCCGATGCCAAAACGCTAGCCTCCTCCTCGGTTATGGTAGGCAACCGGGGTATGTGTATCAACAAGAGACAGTAAGAAAGGTTTACGCAGGGTCTTAATCTAAAAAGAATCCTTGCAACGGGTCCCTGCTGCACGTCTGCGCCTATGTCTCCGTTGTGCTGTATCCTGGACGGGTGTAGCACGTGCTTCATCTGTAAAAGAGAAGAACTTAGTTTGGAAAAAATATTGTGCAAAAGATGTATTTAAAATAAAGCATGATTTGGATGATGAATAAAGTTGAGCTTTATTGGCTCTCATCGTTTATACTTGCAGCCCCTTGTAAAGAGGTATGCGGCTGGGAAGCCCCTTGTTTATTTACGCCGGACTCGCCTAACCGTGTCCGAGGTCTGAATGACCTATTTTTAGGGGCTTTGACCAGCAAGGTCGGGTTAGTGTGTGGCTGTCAAGGCAGTCTCACGTTTTCCGTGGTCGAGGAACACTCGGAGTTACTCTTTAATGAGATTATGCCTCGTGGACCGAGCATTTTAAGCATAAGAGACGCGTAATGCGGTATTGCGTTAAAGTGGGCAAAAGCTTCACGCCCCAGTAGTGCTTGATGGCTACTTTTGAATGGGGCGATATGGAAAATGAGCTTTTCGTGACGGAGGTTGTCGGATGAACCGAACACAACCTCTAGTAGTACAGAGCCTGTACAATTGGCGTAAAGGCCTGGCGTCACTCCTTTGAAGGAAGTGCTGCTACGACGAATTTTGGTAGGGCTATCCCCATTCTGCGGATGGTGTCCTGGTATAGAAGGTTTATATCACTGCCGCCGTCCATTAGGATTTGTGTGAATTGTAATCCGTTGATTATGGGATCCAATACCAAAGCAGTCCCTCCTGCATTTCGAACACTTCTGGAGTAATCCTGATGGTCGAAAGTAATTGGGTTAAACATCCAATTTCGGGATTCTGCTGGGGTGGACCGTGCGGCGCGTGTTTTAGCAGGTGCCACACTATTTTTCCTTGTTATCACATGAAGTGAGTTCACTGTTTTGACTTCTAGTGGGAAAGTCTTCTGTTTTCCGGCGTGCTGCTTGTGGGGTTCGTCGTCTTCGCTTGGTGTGTCGAGCCCCTTTTGTTCGGCGTTAAGTCGGCCGAACTTCTTGAAGACCCAACAATCTCTGTGGGTATGGTTTGCAAGCTTCCCGGGGGTACTATGGATTTGACATATCCTATCCAAGATTTTATTTTGGTTGGATAGCTCATCACTGTTGTCCTTAAGAGGTAGTGTTTTATTATTCGGCCGAGAGCTTTTGAACCCGGCGTTGACCGCCGTGCTATTTGGGCCATTTTCCTTATTCCGGCGCTGATCTTTTCTGCGTCGTGATTTTCCATTTCCATCCCTGACCTCGGATGTACTGGGGTCGCTGGTGCTGCATTTTGCCAGCCAGCTATCTTCCCCTGCGCAAAAGCGGGTCATGAGGCTTGTTAGTGCGGCCATTGTTCTTGGTTTTTCTTGGCCGAGGTGTCTGGCGAGCCATTCATCTCAGACGTTATGCTTAAAGGCTGCTAAGGCTTCAGCATCCGGACAGTCGACTATTTGGTTCTTTTTGGTGAGGAACCTGTTCCAGAATTTGCGTGCTGACTCTCCGGGCTGTTGAGTTATGTGACTTAAATTGTCTGCATCCGGAGGGCGGACATAAGTCCCCTGAAAATTTGCTCGAAACGCATCGTCGGGCTCTTCCCAACTTCCAATGGTATTTTCTGGGAGGCTTTTGAGCCAATGCTGAGCTGGCCCTTTGAGCTTGAGGGGTAGGTATTTTATGGCATGGATATCGTCTCCTCTGGCCATATGCATGTTTAGGATATAATCCTCAATCCAGACTCTGGGGTCTGTTGTTCCGTCATATGCCTCTATGTTGACGGGTTTGAATCCCGCTGGAAATTCATGGTCCAGTACCTCATCGGTGAAACATAGTGGGTGTGTGGCGCCCCTATATTTAAGTGTGCCATTGTCTTCAAACACTCGGCGGGTTGTATTGCTCCCTGGAGTCTTCTTTTTTGGCCCATAGATGGACCTGACCGGGCCATCTTTTTTGCGAGGATCTTTATGTGGATCGTGTGCTGGCTTGTGTGCGGCGCCCCTTGCCGCTCTTAGCCTGTCATCTGGTCGTCTATCCGGCCAGGCGGCCTCTTTCTTTTTTGACTGTGGGGGCTCTACGGCCTCCTCGTCAAATTCGGGCAACAGCTTGCGCTTCGGGTAGCTCTTTGCCTGGTTACTATTGTCGTATTTATCTGCGGTATTGAGTACTTTGCTCCATCTCATTCTGAGTGCTTCCTCCGCTGTTTTGAGCTTCCGCTTTTGCTTCTTCAAACTTCTTGCAGTAGCGACGAGCCTTTTATGAAGGTTCTTATGCTCCAGTGATGTGTCCGGCGTGAGATCATCTAGACTGTTGTTTTCGCCGGGGATGGGTTGCTTGTCCAATCCATCCTGTTCGGATGGTTGCTTGGTGGCATGTTCGTCGTCCACTGCTTCACCCTGCTCTAAGACTGGGTCAGTATGGGTGTCGTTGTTATCGAGGCGGGACTTCGGACGGTGCTTGCGTCGCCGTTTTGGTTGTTCATTGGGGGAGTTGTCCTTCGCCACGTCCCGTTGTTCCTCGTTATCGCTTCCTTTTGGTGTATCCACCATGTATACATCGTGAGTTGGGGTAGCTTTGCAATGCCCAGTAGGCACTGGTTCTTGGTCGTCTCCGGCATCGTCGTCCATACCGTCGATGTCTTCGGATTCGAAGTCTAGCATGTCAGTTAGATCGTCGATAGTGGCTACTAAGTGAGTGGTCGGTGGGCTTTGAATTTCTTCGTCGCCCGCATCCCAACCGTCCTGACCGCAGTTCGGCAAGGGCTCTCCTGATAACAAGAGATACTTTAGCGAACTCAACATGTCGTCGAAAGGTGAGTGTTGAAAGATGTCTGCTGCAGTGAACCCCATGATCGGCACCCAATCGGATTCGATTGGAGGGGGCGCGGGAGGTTCGGAGTCCGGCGAGGAGTCCGGCACCTCGGAGTCACGAGCTTCACGAGGGACAAGGTTCGTATTTGGCTCCATCGCTGTAGAGGTTGAAGCCCCCGAGGCAGTGTCTAGCCATCCGTCCTCGATCTGCGCAGCCGGCTCCGAATTGAGGGTCGGAGCGGACTCGTGTGCGGCCTCCAGGGCACTGTCCGGCTGTAGAGCTAAACCATGCTCATCGTGACAGTGCGGCGCACTCGGTTGTGGCTCGAATCCATCGAAGATCAAGTCTCCGCGGATGTAAGCCGTGAAGTTCAAACTTCCAAATCTGACCTGACGGCCAGGGGCGTAGCTTTCGATCTGCTCCAGATGGCCAAGCGAATTGGCCCGCAGTGCAAAGCCACCGAATACAAAGATCTGTCCGGGGAGAAAAGTCTCACCCTGGACTGCATCGTTGTTGATGATCGAAGAAGCCATCGAGCCTATCGGTGACGACACAGAGGAACTCTCAATGAAAGCACCAATGTCGGTGTCAAAACCGGAGGATCTCGGGTAGGGGGTCCCGAACTGTGCCTCTAGGCGGATGGTAACAGGAGACAAGGGACATGATGTTTTACCCAGGTTCGGGCCCTCTTGATGGAGGTAAAACCCTACGTCCTGCTTGATTGATATTGATGATGTGGGTATTACAAGAGTGGATCTACCACGAGATCAAGGAGGCTAAACCCTAGAAGCTAGCCTATGGTATGATTGTTGTTCGTCCTATGGACTAAAGTCATCCGGTTTATATAGACACCGGAGAGGGCTAGGGTTACACAGAGTCGGTTGCAATGGTAGGAGATCTACATATCCATATCGCCAAGCTTGCCTTCCACGCCAAGGAAAGTCCCATCCGGACACGGGACGAAGTCTTCAATCTTGTATCTTCATAGTCTTGGAGTCCAGCCGATGATGATAGTTCGGCTATCAGGACACCCACTAGTCCAGGAATCCCTCAGTGGGCCTACACTCGGTAGAGAATAACAGGAGGTGCGGAGGAGTGGAGGGATGGCCTGGCCGTCGGTGGGGTACCATTTTGCTGTGAGGCGTGCAAAACAGTGCCGCTGGACACCGGAGGCTGGAGTAGGCGGTCCTGGCAGCTGGGGGCAGAAGAGGAGAGATTGAAGAAGAATTTCCGGCCGTTGGATGTGAATCCAATGCCTTGCTTAGGCTTGGACATTTTTATTTTCATTTTTTGCAAAAGTCCTTAGGCTTCGATCTACTGGCCCACATGGTAGCCAATCCATTTGTTTTTTTAGTCCATTTGGTGGGCTGGGTGTCAGGACCCCGATACTAAGTCAGACCGGACTAGCATGTAACACATCATATCACTTTGTGGCCACATGCGTGGTATCCCCACGGGTGCCACCTTACTTGGACAGGGACCTTTTGCCTCTTTTGGATCACGTATATGATAGTGTCGCTAGATTCCATATGATGAAGTACCCGGGCCGACATGACTAGTCATAAACCCAAGGTGGCGCTAACTTGCAGGGACACTCATACATGACCCAGCAACGAACATGTTGATCAACAACTTATGAACCCAAGTCATAGCAAGCTCCAAGGACTTAAAGGAACAACATGTGACATTTCCCCAAAGGGACAGACATAGGAACGAAGAAGGACACATCCGGCCAGCCTAAGTGTTCTGGAGCAGTAGCAAGCTACCACGGCTCAGTGGAAGCACTAGGAGACATTCCCGGTAAGAGAGGCTACCAAGAATAAACAACTAGGTTGTCGGATCTCACACATACCAAGCATTTCAATAACATAGACACAATATGCTCAATATGTGCAAATACAACATGGCATCACAACAAAACTCTACAACTCAAAGTATTTATTCAGTACGCTCCGAGGAGCCAAGTATTACAAACATGGGTCCCATGACCCAACATTTAGAGCATACAAAGAACGGAAGCATAACATGTCTGAGTACAGACAACTACAAATGAAAAAGGTTGAGAAGCCTCACTATCTACAAGATCCTTCAAAGGTACAAGATCGTAGCTGAGGTAACAAGCTAAACATCGAAGTCCACGCGGAACTACTAGTGAGACTCAAGTCTCTCTGTAGAAACATAAAATATGCAAACGTGAGAACAAATGTACCAAGCAAGGCTTACATCAGAACTAACTACATCAGTATCAACAAAATGGGGTGGTGGAGTTTAACTACGGCAAGCAGCTTTGACTCAGTGGCTATCCTGAACTACGACTGCAAGTAACTCTTTTGAGGTGGCGCACACGAGTCCAAATATTCACCATATCAATACACCACTATGGATCCGCTCCCGTCTCCCTACAAGAACGCCATCCATAGCACTCATGCTTATCTTGCGTATTTTAGAGTATCCACCTTCATTTGTCTATGAACTGTATAGTCAACCCAGAGGTCCTTTATCGCGGACACGGCTATTCGAATAGATGATGGTAACACTGCAGGGGTGTACTTCTTCACACACGCTCTCACCACTTACCGCCATGTACACGTCATGTATCTCGGCAGCCTTCAAGCGGAAGCTTGGCAAGGGTGTTGGGCACGACCTGACTAACCACACAAATCCTTAGTCCAGGTTTATCGCCTATTCAGGTTCCATCCGCAAGGAGTCCGGCCGAGGTTTCCACATATGGCCCCGAACGATGTGTGCAGGGTTCCCGGGATACCAAACGGGCAACTCGGTACACCGGGCCACGTGCCTACCGCATCACAACCCACCCCTCGGGTCTTGCTATGCACGGCCTCTAGCATACTACAAACACCAGAAACTACTTGCAACTCCCAGACAGAGGACAGGGGCGGTTAATAAGTCGAGAGGGTCCATTGGTTTCCGGCCCAATGCGTGGTAGTAGTTGTTCATGGATCACAAACACAGAACTCAGTTCCTGAGAACGGTTTCAATGATACAACCCACCATGTACTCCTACGTGGCCTCTAAACGCTACCTTTACCAAATCGTACTCACACACTTAGCTCACACACAGTAGGACATGTTTATCACCATTCCAACTCATCCCCAATGAGTCAGACCTGACTCATCTCTAAGCAGTAGCAGGCATGACAAACAAGCATGAATGAGTAGGCACATCAGGGCTCAAACAACTCCTACTCATGCTAGTGGGTTTCATATATTTATTGTGGCAATGGCAGGTCATGCATAGGAAAAGGGGTTCAACTACCGCATCATGTAACAGATGAATCGTTGTTGTCCTAATGCAATAAAAGAGAGCAAGAGCGAGAGAGTGGGATTGTATCAGAATGAACAAGTGGGTTTTGCTTGCCTGGCACTTCTGAAGATGGCATAGTTCTTCATCGGTGTTATCGAACTCATCGTCGGAACACTCTACTAAGAGGGGACAAATACTGACAAACAAAGAAGAACACAATCAATGCAATGCAACAATATGATGCATGATGATGACATGTCAATATGGTGTGATTTGAGCTAATGCAACTAGCAACAAGTTAAATGAAGTTCGTTTGAACCCTAGGTTCAAATTCAAATATCATATATGAAGGTTTAAATGCACTTTATATGATTTGCCCTAAACAGTAGCCATAAGTTGCTCTAACATGCATGAAAGTTGTACAGATGGATAGCTTGGATTTTTCTGATCATTTTTCATATATATCTTTTTATTTGGAGTTACGTTTGATTTTATGATTTTTAGAAGTTTTAGCTATTTTTTAAATAAATAAATCATTTTTGATTTATTTAAAATCCCAGAAAAGCTTTACTGCATCAACATCCCATAAGCATTACGTCAGCAGGTCAACTGCATTGACCCAGGTCAAACCTAACCTGTGGATCCCGAAGGTCAGTGCAACAGCATCAGTAGGAGAGGCTGACCAGTGGGGCCAGGTCAACGCTGAGGTGGCAAGGTCAAACTGACCAGTGGGGCCCCTGTGGTTGGTTAAGTGGTGGGGCCCGTCTATCACTGTCAGTAGGAGGTTAATTAGCATAACTGTTAGCGGCTAATGGCGTTGCCACGTCAGCACACCGGAGTTGAACGCGGGCGAGGACAAAACACGTCAGCGACCCTTAGGAACACGCTACGGGTAGTGGTTTGGATTGCTGAGGGCACTAGGGCATAGCCCTTGCGCCCGCACATCCAATGGAGGCAGCAGCATGTCGCGGGGTGTCCGGAGTCGACGACGGCGAGCCCTTGGGCGGCAGCTGGAGTTCAGGCTGGATTGGATTTGGCGCTACAGTGCATAGGAGGAGAAACTGGTGGTTGCAACATTCCCCTGGGGGTGCACTAAGCATGCTGATGAGCTCAGACGTGGGTGGCAGTAGCTGTGGTCGTGGCGGCGTCATCGCCGGCGGCGGGGAGCTCACGGGCATGGTGGCTAGTGCACTTAGAGGAAGCAAACGACCGTGGGGTGAGAGAGGGATGGGGCGGGAGCTCACAGGGGGTCATATAGCAGCTCAGCAGGCTCAGGGATGACCTCTAGAGCGTGAATCGACAGTGACGGTCGGCGAGCAGATGCGGCAGTGGTGAGCATGCAGGCAACAAAGCAGACCATCTGGGGTCGTGTGGCTCGGGGCGGACGGCGTAGAGGACCAAGACGGAGCTCAGGAATGTGTTGGGGAGGTGAGGCGGTGGCACTGGCCGCAGCAGCAGCGGGCGGCGGCAACGGCGGCACTCGGATGTGCGTGAGTGAGAGAGCCAGAGAAGGGGGGGTGAGAGAGAGGACCAGGTGTCCAGGGCGTCGCGCTGGCGTCCTCTAGGCGCGTCTAGGGGAAGCCAGGCAGGGAGGGAGGGAGAAGGTGGCCGGTGCGTGTGGTCGCAGGCGCCGGGCACGCGCGCTCATCCTCATGGCAAGGAGGAAGACGGCCGGAGAAGGGGGCCAGGTGGGCTGGGCCTACTGGGCTGCACAGGACCTGTGCTAGCCAAGTAAGGCCAGGTTACTCTCTCTCTCTTATTTCCGTTTTTCTGTTTTCTGTAGTTGTTTTGGCTTTATAAAAAATGCGGGAGCATTTTCATACATCCTAAAAATATTTGTGGGCTCCGTTTGGATTATTTCCAACAACCCTCATTAACTTTCAATATCATTTGGACATTTAAAATTATTTATAGCATTTAAATGTCCAAGAACAAATAATCTATGATTTAATTTAATAACCCAGAGTGTCCTAGAAAAGTGAGCACCATTTTTGGACCAAAACAAAAATAATGAACATTTATGAAGGCATTTGGGGTTCATTGCAAAGACTTAACTTTGGCCCTAGTTGAATTTCATTTGCTGCTAGGGTTTATCAGTCCCGATTTCAAAGTTTCATAAAACTTAAACATGATGCTGGGAAACTTATGCAGTGACAGGCAAGGGCTAAGCTAGGGTTGTGACACTGGGTGAAACAATGATGTAGCGCCTATGCAGCCTGTTTATATATTATGGTAGAATTTAAAGCCCTTTTACATTTTTCTCGAAATCCGCAGACTTGCTGGGCTGGGTGAAAATATCATGTTGGGCTGGACGGAAAAATGTTATAAAAAAAGGAACACATGATTACATGTCTATTACTGCATAGGTCAGTAAAATCTTTGCAAGCTTATGTACGCAATCACCAGGAGTTAACTTGCCAAGTTATATATAAACAATTATTATTATTATTTTGTAAGAACTTTTGATTTATGAAATAAAATATCGTTTTATTTTGATGAGTTAATAGGATGTGGGGTATTATTATTTTTTAAGCTAGACATGGGACACTTGAGTTGGTTCTAGGGAAAAGTACTGGGAGAAAACTCAGATTACATCGAAAAAGAAAGTGGGAGAAAATTCAGATATATGATTAATGAAAATGAAAAATAAAGTAAGTGGGAAGGTCTATAAAATGGTTGGATGAACCATAGGTTAACGGAACCATAAGTTGTTTGTATTATATATATGTAATAAAATAAGATATAAATATAAAATATATATACTATTATAGAAGGGAAATCATAGGTTCAGTTTTGCATTCTTATAGAAAAATAAAACTAAGTTGTGTGTCATCTTGAAAAAACAAACATAACTTGGGTTGCTGATGTTATAGACAAGCTAGGCTGGGAGGCCCAGAGGCCGCTTGATACCTGCTGGATCCCAAAAAAATTTGAAACATGTGGGGGCTGCAAATGTTAAACAACAAAACCTAGGCCATGGACCTGGAGGGCCCGGGACTGTCAGCCTCTCGACGAGCAGTCGGCTCTCAATTCCACTTGTTTTGCTGACCATCCTAGGAACATCAGACGGTGGCACCATGGCAAGAGCAGCAATGTGGAGGACGACGTCAAGAGATCCGATCAAATGAACCAGAACGGGGGAAGATACAGGCAGAGGGGAATAGAAGGGTTGACTTGTTCGGGTGTAGGGTGGGCGGATTGTCGGTGTTCTGGGAACCAGGGTACACAGCCCTACCAGCCTGCGGCTCATGACGTGGCTTCATCAATGGCCTAGTACGACCAAGCTTTGACTACCACAAGACAGGGCCCTTGGGAGGGGCCAAGCCTCATGGGGCAGGCAACTTAAAGACCTCCCGAGGGACTGGCCTCCTTAGGCTTCCTCTTGAGCGAAGCGGAGATTTCTATGCAAGACCCAGCCTCATGAGGCTGAAATGACATCAGCCATGATGAACAAGGCCAGGCGCGCGCCAGCGCGTGCAGTACAACAAGTTTCCTCTTTGGGGCAAAGGAGGCAAGCGCAGGTGTAGAGTCCCAAGGAATCAGCCAAAGGTTGCCATTTGCATGCAATCAGACCAAGACCGCCAGAACGGCAGGATGGATGTCATCATCGAGTCCACCATGACGTCACGCTTAGAGGCTTTGCATGAGAAGACAATCTTTCATCAGGATTAGATGTACTTCTTGTTCCCCTTCAAATTTGGCCGTTGTGGGATACCTTCCTAGCTAAGGTTGTGAGGAAGAGGACCAAGGCCAGTATAAATAGGGCCTAGCCACCGCCGTAGAAAGGGAGATCGATCAATCAGCTCACCAGACGATCAACTCATAGATACACAAAGAGCTCATCACAAGAACACGCCTCTTGAGGTTGTTCTACCACTTGTACTAGTTCATCCTCAGCCCATTGCGAGGTCGATCCACCACAAAGCGGGAGTAGGGTATTACACCGCAAGGTGGCCCGAACCTGGGTAAACTGTTGTGTCTTTCTCTGTCGTGTTCATCGAGCCAAGTCGTGAGAGCAGCGGATCGGGAGGCTTGACAGGTTGAGTTATTCGCAGATGCCCCTGAGTTTGAACATTTTGTGGGTCTGCGGAGCCTGAAATCCGACATTTGGCACGCCAGGTAGGGGCGTGTCAAAGCTTCTGTTACACTAGTTTCACCCCTTCTCTACTGTTTCCCATGGCGGATGCTCGTCGAGTTCATGCCGAGCATCGCCAGCCCTCGCCGCGCGCGATGCCCAGCCAGCACCCATGGGCAATGGTGCTCCTCGTTGCTCCCATCGCCAGTGGCTAACATAGCCACTGGCCCTGCCGCCCATGAGCAGCAGGATTCGTTGCTGCCACCTTCCGTGCAACGCGATGGCCGCACCGCCACTCTGTCGCTGACCCCAGCCACTTCTTCATCCTCCCATGCCGATCGCGGGACAACAACCGCACAGTCGGAGCTACTCATGGTGCATGAGCTTCTGCGCTACCATCTGGCCAACGACCTCTACAAGGATTGGCTGGACCGCATTGTTGAGCTCGTCAGCGCTGCTGGAGAGGCTCCGGCGCCGTCCCGCTCATTGCCTGCCCTGCAGCCCGAGGCGGCGGATGTAGCTCACGATGTGCCTCCTCCACCTCTCCGGCAATATGTCGTCCCCGAGCCAAAGCATGAGGCCCCCAGCACGATCAGCCACGCAGGGTGCCCGCGCATGACGAAGAAAGCTGTCGGGTCATGCAGCGGCCTCAGGCAGAAGCGCATGCACTCCCAGCTCCTCCTGCACCTCCGTGCCAAGACCACTTGCTGCCTGAGGTGGTTGCACGTGGTCGTCAACACTTGGCTCCCATGTTGAGGCGAGCCCCAGTGGCCACGGCAAATTGCCGAGCATTCTCTCCAGAGCTTCGCCACGTCGATTGCCACGGCAAATTCAAGCGGATCTGCCTCCGCGCTACGACGGCACCCCCGACCTGGCCGAGCACGTTCATCTCTATGAGTTGAGCATCGAGGCGGCAAGCCGCGATGAGAAGGTCATGGTGAACTAGTTCCTAATGGCTCTCAAGGATGGTGCGCTCTTATGGCTCCTGAACCTCCCGGTGGAGTTAATCTCCTCCTAGGACGAGCTGTGTGACGCTTTATCGCCAACTACCAAGGCACCCGCAACCGCGCTCCTGCGGCTGGTGACCTGCGACGCATCATGCAACAAACAGGAGAGACCTTGCATAAGTACATCCAGCGCTTCACCAATTATCGCCTCAAGATCCCCAAGGTGTCAGACAAGGCCATCATCTCAGCGTTCACTGATAGCGTCTGGGATGTCAAGATGAAGGAGGAGGTCGCCATACATGAGGACCTGTGCTCATCTCTGGAGATGTTCAACATGGCGACCCGGTGTGCAAGGGCAGAAGAAGGTCACCTCTCGCTCCTCAAGCTCCCTTAGGCCGATCTTGAAGACAAGAAGGCCAAGGCGAAGGACATGAAGCGCAAGGGCCCAGCTATGCTCGCAGCCGAGCCTTACATGAAGCGTGTTTGTGATGATCCCGAGTCCTCTAAGGGCAGACATCCATTCTGCGCCTTCCACAACGTGCACAGCCACAACACCAATGACTGACAAGAGCTCAGGGCAATCCCCGATGGAAGCCCCGGTCGATGCCCCGAGCGCAACGACCGTGGCTACGACCGCGGAGGAGGCCACGGCGGAGGCCGCTAGAACGATCGTGGCCCCCGCCATGGCTAGTGCTATCAGCCTCGTGAAGACTGCTGGCAGGATCAGCCTTATGACGGCCCGTGGTGGTATTCAGCCTCGCTAGGACGATCCTCAGGGCAACGCTGGCCTCCCTCTGCTGCCACCGCCACCAAGAAGGAACAACGACCACCATCAAGATGATGGGGCTTGGGGCTTTCAAGAGCCTTGTGCTATCGCCTGCATCCTGGGAGGCGCCCAGGCCCCAGCCTCCCATCGCATCTTCAAGCAATTCACTCGTGAGGTGAACATGGCCCTCCCCAAGCTCGAGGCGTCGCGTCCGCTCAGGTGGTCCAAGTACACCATCATCTTCGATTCTTAAGACCAGCTCAAGTGCACGGCCATCTCAGGCGCGCTCCCCACGCGCTGCTCACCTACCGCCAGGAACATTCTCATCACCAAGACAGTCGTTGATGCGGCGCTGGGCTCAATGTTCTCTCTATCGAGACATTTGACAGGCTTTAGGTGCCATACGACTAGCTTCAGCCCACCAAGCCATTCTCAGAGGTGACCGATGGCTCCACGCACCCAATCGGGCAGATTCGCTCCCCATCACTTTTTGGAAGCACGACAACTACCGCACTGAGCTCATCGACTATGACATCGCCCACATTCGCCTGCCGTACAATGCCATCCTCGGGTACCCAGCCCTTGCCAAGTTCATGGCAGCAACGCACCATGAATACAACGATCTCAAGATGCCAGGAAGTGGCGGCATCATCATGGTTGCCTGCGATGAGAAAGATGCGGTGTGCTCCCTCGAGCGCGCCTACCAGGCTACAAAGGTCGGGGACTCGGATGGCGAAGGCGTCATCCTTCACCTTGAGGTTTCCCCCAAGAAGAAGAAGCAGCTCCTCAATGGCACTCAGGAGGTAGGCAAGCAATATGGTCGTGACTAGGGCCCCTCGCCCTCTGTTGGGGTGCCTTTCCCTCTCACATAGGAAGCCGTGCCCAGCGCCCCCCTCGGGCTGGGCTCGGGGGCTCTTCTCTAGAAGGCCTCCAACCTAGGCCACATCATGAGGGAGGCATTCGAGCACCATGTGGAGGTGTGCTTCAATGCGCACTTCTAGGAGCAAGGCCCAGGGCGAGGCACCACACACACAGGAGTTCATCACCAGGGTGATCGAAGATCTTCAGGAGGCATGAGCCAAGCGAGGCGAGTGACGGCCCACATCACTCAACGTAGCTGCTACTCAGGACACAAACGGCAAGCTGCGCTTCTGCATTAACATCCAGGGCCTCAACAGAGCTGCTTCTCAGGAGCACTTCTGGTCATCCAGCGTCGGCCGGTGTGGAGGTCGCCCCCACAACTATGTCTGCATGCCTTTCGACCTGCCGGGCGTGGCAGCCTTGCTCTAGCGATGTGTGTGTGAAGTCATGGCGTCTCATGAAGCCAGGCGCCAGGCAGTCCTGGCGAATGAAGAGGCAGAGCCTCGGGAGCCCCCCAAGGCTCAGGAGCCTGCTGGCTCATGAGGAGCGACTTCTGCGGCGGGCATCTTCAGCTACTCCAACATTTCTACCCCAACGGTGCCAGGTGACTTTTTAGTTCATTCAATTGAGGGCGCCCCTCGGGCTGCATTATTCTCAAGTTGTCTTGGTTTGCCCCGCAGCACGTATCGTTTTTTGCATCTATCAGAACTGATCTCACCACTTCCATGAGTTGCTTTATGCCATTATCTGCATCACATCCGTTGTCCTGTTATCTGCAAGGCCGCGCCGCGCGGTTCCCGGGCGTTGCTAAACCGCCTTGAGTGCGTTCTGATGTAAGGGCCGTTGGCACGGTGCATGTGCATGGGTCCGTCCCTTCAGCGCTGAAAAACGTGAGGGACCGAACTCTGGCTCGCAGCCAGCTTCACACGCGCCACCTGACCAGGACTTCAGTGCCTACGCTTTATCGTGGAAGCATAGCCGGCAGGTTAGCAGGCACTATTATATATCATGCTTCCTTCGTCCAACTAACCTGCAGGAATCTCAGACCTGACGCGGCGGGTCACGATCCCACCAGAGCACCCGCACGAGACCAATCTCCTTCTTCTAGCCAACTCTCTTGTGTGTTAAAGGAGGAGCCCCTGAGCATTGCGCCTCAGGGGACCCTATTGGCCCCCGAGCACTCACCCCCTAGCCTTGTCCACAGCATCGCGACCTAGCATACCAGCGGCGGCTAAGCCTCAATCGGAAGCCAGGACCCGAGGACGTAGAGCACCCAGATGAGGGGAAGGGAAGGAGACGATATGGGCCTTTCTTAAGGACTGCCGCGGCCATGGGAATATGGCCAGACATCGCGCGAAGGTGCCACTGTAGCGCGAACACAAATGTGAATCAAAAGATAAGTCCTCAAACGTGTGCATAGCGTTAATCTCGTACTCGACACTACGTCCCTCGCGACCAAGCTGGGGCTAGGGTTCTTCCCTTTCAGTTCTTCGGGAGCTCCATATGCATCAAGGGGGACCCTCTGAGCATCGCACCTCAAGGGATCTTACTGGACCTCGGGCCGCTTACCTCCTGGCCTTGGCCACGGCATCATGACTTGGCATACCAGCGACGGCTGAAGCCTGCATGGGAACTGTGTCCCGTAGACATAGAGCACTAAGCAATCGCGAGAATGAAAGTTAGCAAGAGACGCAAGCGCAACAGTAACTAGAGGACGACAGTTACTAAGCAAAAGCATTACATGTTTTTTACATGCCCCCACAGGGTTTGTCGTGACATGCTGCATGGACGAAACAAAAGAGGGAGTCCTAAGGAGACCACGGCCCCGACAGCTTCACCAGCAACGTTGGGCTGCTCCCGTTCTCGAGGCGCGAGCACGGAGGCACGGTGGCTCATAGCTGACATCATCTTTCAAATTGTGCTCGGAAGAAGCACTGCTGCTATTCGAGGAAGCGCTGGAGAGGCCAAGGGCAAGTTCACCGCCGGTGGCCCTGTCGCCGCAACCTCCTCCGCCAGAGCAGCACCCCAAGCATCGCCCCCCCCCCCCCCGAAGATCCTGAAGAAGAGCATCGACGACTCGTCATATGCATAGTAGAAGGCATGGGTCCCCTCCGGGCGGCACGCGCGGGCGATCGCGCCCCACCCGCGGGTCATGAAGGCGTTGCCGGCGTCCACGACCTTGACATCCTCTTCTACGGCCTGGCCACAACACTCGTCGTGTTGTCACCATAGCTCGACGGGTCCCCTCAGAGGGATCTCCCCCGCGAAGGGCCTCTTGGAGGTAAATCCATGTTTGCGGTGGCATTGCCGCCCAAACCATGAACTCCCAGGCTGAGCCTTCAACGTGGGTCCACGAAGGAGGCAATCCATGTTCGTGTCGCTCTCCTTCCTCCACGGCTCTGCCCCTCGCGGCGACTGTCATCTTGCGCAGGCGTACAAGGGAACCAGGAAGCCCAGCGGAACCCACTCATGCCAAGGTCGAGTCTCCATGGCCTCGTCAGCATCGCCCCGGGAGTGGTCCAACCTCTTCTTCGGTGGGAGCATCTCGAGTTCTAACTCGGGGGCTTTTCCCTTCTCCGCCGCGGAGGACCTCTTGATCGTCGCCATAGTAACTCTAGCAAGATGGCGGGGCGAAGAAAGAAGGAGCAAGGAGCTAGAAGATGGAGATGGGCAGGGGGCTCCGCTTGCTCTCGTATTTATAGCCAGGGGAAGGTAAATCATCGTCCTCCCATGATCCCAGTAATGATGATTCTCTCTGCATGCAACATGCAGTTGTCAAGTCGAATGGTTTCCGAGGCGATGTGGGGAAGCGGAGACGCCCACGTCCCTTCAAGCGCCATGTGTCGGGTCGCTCCGCTGTCGATTTGGGGCCCGCGGCGTTCCGCACTTTCCCTTTAGCTTCGCCTCGAAGCTAGTGCGAGCACACCTTGGGCCAGGGGGCTTTTGTCGACGTTCTAGGAACCAGGGTACCCAGCCATGCCTGCCTGCGGCCTACGACGTGGCTTCATCAACGGTCTGGTACAGCCTGACTTCGACTAAGGCAAGACAGGATCGTCACGAGGGGCCAAGCCTTGCGAGGCAGGCGACTTCAAGACCTATCGAGGGAGTAGCCTCCTTAGGCTGCCTCCTGAGCGGAGCGGAGATTTCTATGCAAGACCCAGCCTCACGAGGGTGAAATGACATCAGCCATGATGACCAAGGCCAGGCGCGCGCCAGTGGGCGCAGTACAGTAGGTTTCCTCTTTGGCGCAAAGGAGGCAAGCGCGGGTGTGGAGTCCCAAGGAATTAGCCAAAGGTTGCCATTTTTCCGCGCAACAAGACCAAGACCGCCAGAACGGCAAGATGGATGTGATCACCGAGCCCACCATAACGTCACGCTTAGAGGCTTTGCAGGCGAAGACCTCCTTTCATCAGGATTAGATGTACTTCTTGTTCCCCTTCCAATATGGCCGTTGTGGGATCCATTCCCACCTAAGTTTTGGAGGAAGAGTACCAAGGCTACTATAAATAGGGCCTACACACCGCCGTAGAAAGGGAGATCGATCAATCATCTCACTAGACGATCAGTTCGTAGAACCACCAAGAGCTCATCACAAAAACACGCCTCCTGAGGCTGTTCTTCCACTTGTACTAGTTCATCCTCAGCCCATCACGAGGCCAATCCACCACAAAGCAGGAGTAGGGTACAACACCACAAGGTGGCCCGAACTTGGGTATACTGATGTGTCTTTCTCTACCATGTTCATTGAGCCAAGTCATGAGAGCAGCGGATCGGTAGGCTTGAGAGGTTGTGTTCTTCGCACACGCCCCTGAGTTCGAACCTTTCTTGAGCCTGCGGATCCCGTAATCCGACATCGGTGGAGCTGCCACCGCCGGACCATGTGTGGGAGTAGAGGGATGGCCTAGCCAACGCCATTGGCTATGATGGGTCAACGAGGCGTGCACGGCAGCACCGCCAGCTTCTGTATAGGAAGAGGACGAAAGATTAAACAAAATAAAGAAATACAAATGGATAGGTGGTTGGTCGCAGATGTCTGTGTACGAGACCTACTGGCTACACCTAAGACGGGGAATATGTTGGGAGGAAGGAGATTGAAAGCATGGCAGCTCAGTGAACTAGTAACATACATAGGAAAATAGCCACTAGAAAAAAACCAAACAGGTTAATGGGTTCTTAGACGAAATATTTCGAACAAAACAGATAATTATGACACATAAGCTAATGCATGAAACACTCAGATGATAAAGGTGCTTAAACCAATGAAGTACATCATCTAGACCTTCCTGGCACGCTTGATCATAACGCTATGCCTGTCCATGTACGCGTCAGTTACGAGAAGCAGACACACCCTCATCTCCAAGATCCGCCTGTACATGTAGTAGCATGTGTATGCGCCCTTGGCCGTGTAGGTTATTTAGGCCAGATTCAGAGGTACCTCCCACGTGTTCAGGTCCTTGGTATCGTTGTCTTCTTTCATGTTGGCGTAGCAGGGGTCGACGATGGTCTTGGCAAGGTCAACCACGGAGTCCTTCTCCTGCCCATTCCCGAAGATCTTGTATTGCTTCTGGATGTCGACAAGCTTGTTGCACCAGATGGCCGAATCTTCGCGTTCTTCCTTCTTTCAACCATAGCTAAGGTGTAGTCGGTGCTGCCGATGAAACGGGAGAATGCTCCAGAACCTCTGACGGCCCTACAACAGTGGTAGATAAGGACCTCGTCCCGCATGCATACCTAGGCGACGGCAATCCGCTGGTCCCTTTCAGGAGACGAATGGATGGACACAAGGTCTAGTCCTGCGACCTTGTGGTTTCTCATCCTATAGGTACTGCTTGAACTCGTCGAGGCAGAGCTTCACCGAGTCTGGATCGTTGGTGTACATCAAATTCAACTTGGAGCAGCCATGGGACTGAACAGAGAACTCAAAGGTGAACTCCTTGTTGAAGACGATATCCAGCAGGATCACCCCTCGGATCGCCATTGAAGTCTCTTCAAGTGAACTCAAAGGTGAACTCATTGCTGAAGACCATATCCAACAGTTCTTTTTTCAGCTCTTGGGGAACTGGATTCATCAGTAAACTTAGTGTGTATAGGAGACAATAGTTACTACCCCTCCCTCGCCAGCTGCACACCCGGCAGAACATGCACCCTCGGTGCATTCAAATGCCTCCATTAAGAAACCTATTCCGGCCACATATCGGTTCACGAGTGGGTCTGTATTCATACTGTATTAACAAGTGTTAGTGGTCACTTTACTTAAATTTAATTACCTTTAATTAAAGTTTATTCTTAAAACAAGCAATGCATTGGCTCTTTCTATCAGTGCCATAGGATCAACCTACAAAACGATCGACACTTTTGCCGCACTTTCACACAAACAATACTACCATGTTTGAACAATTTGTTATGTTTGTTGTCCTCTGCATCGTCATGCCGTGTTTCCCAGCTTGCAAGATTCATAACCAGCAAATTAGATTTAAATAATAAGTACAACAAAGATGCCTACACATCTCATTGATTCCCAACTTGCAAGATTTAGAACCAACAAATAAGATTCAAGCAATAAGTACAACAAAGATGCCTACACATCTCATTGATTCCCAGCTTGCAAGATTCAGAATCAACCCATTAGAGCCTTTTGATAAAGTGAATATGGGGATTAAATCCATCTTGGCTAGCCGTGTCATACAACCCAAGAACTTGGCGAATGCTCTTGACCATCACAACATCTATAATTGAGTATTCCTTTTTGCATAGACAAGAAAGAGCATGATTACTATAATAGTGGACGAGTTGAAGCAAACTTTATATCCGAAATGAGAAAAACTAGCGATAGAATAGCTTTATTTAAACAATACAACATTAGACAGTATAACAAAGCATAATCATGTTGATAAAGGACAGTACTGACCGGTGTGAGGGGCCCTATGCCGCCACGCAATGTGGTGATCCTGCAACTCTACTGGGATGAGGCCAACTTGCAGATCCATGATTCATTGCATGCGCCTTTTTGTGCAGTTCACCTTACATGAAGCAAAGATTGCATCATTCAGCTAGCAAGAAGTACTATCTCTCGTGAGCTGGCAGGTTCTTTGTAGTAGTGGCACTAAAATTGAGAAACATTAAGTTTCGTTGTCCTGCTCATGTATGGTGCAACTATATTTTGCTTATCCTTTTGTGTTGTTCCACTAAAATAAAGTGCCATTGTGGTGACAGTGACGACTCACTTTGCAAAGGCTAATAAAATGTTGCACGAGATTACCAGCAAAATTTGATGTAGATTTTGGAAACTCTAGTCACCATTTTGTGCAATTCCACCCAAATTGAGAGATGTTGCCCATGTGACATTTAATTTGAGCTCACAAGATGCTCATTCCAGAAAAAAAGTTTTTTGTGCAGTTCACCAAAAGGTCACAATAGCAATAGGGTAAAATGGATATCCCTATTTGCACAAAAAGATAGAAAGAAAACAGTTCCTGGTCAACAACAAGATACGAAACATACACAAAATGAAAATAAGCATCTTGATTATGTTCATGGCAATCACGCAAGGACAATAGAAATTTTAAAACGTCAGCAATGCTTCATGTTACTAGAAGCATTATGATCAACAATGGCATTTGTCAAATATGGGATTACTTTAATGGGGGCATTGCTTGTTTACTAGATACAGTAGATCAACAATGACTAAAGAGTTGGTTTAATGGCATGGGACCATGGGGACACCAGGACACTAAGCAGCGTAAAGAAGCAACTTACTTATCATACTGGAAAAAATAGCAAGAGTACCATTTGTAACACACTTTAATTGCATCATATCGCTGGAGGCATTAGATTAACAATAACACTGGTTAGACATGTCCTTAAGGTAACAGTGTGATCGTTTCATTTTACATGCACCCTTACATTAACAACATCAAAAAGTTGGTATAATGACATGCGACAGTGGACACATCAGCACAATGTACCTACAAGGAGGCATAAAGTGGTGATGCCAAGTTTGTTCATACTCTGTGAGGATAACAAATCTAATCCTGGAGACCTTTTACTATGTGAGGGAAGGAAATGTAATCCTCGACATACTCTGTTGACTTGTCCACCAGCTACCACTTTCTATCCTTTTTTCAACCAAATAATAGATCTGTTCCTTATCCACTTAGTACTGCCTTTTCCCTTTATTTCCCATTTCAACCAAGAGTCTGGTTGGTTATCCAATCTTAATTTCCCCTTGTTATTTCCTCTTTGAATCAAGTCCTAGATTCATGCTACGACTCCCCCCTTTAGACTGCATAAAGTAGCTCCCGCGCCGCCTTGCCGCCATACCGTCCCCGAAACCACTCCCCACCGCTGGTCCGATGCCGCCCCCGCCATCTATCTAGCCCACCCCCGGCATCGAGCTTTCTCTCCGGCAATCCCCACACCACCGCACCGCCACCATGCCCCCCACCGTCGGTGACCACTGAGCCCACCCTGATCCCTAAGACAGATAGTGGGGTACCTCTCCGGCAAGCCCCCTTCCCCACTGCAACTGGTTCTTCCTTAACTCCGGCGAGCCCCCCACACCCTGAAAATCTACTGACCCAAAAGTCGATTTAGTCAACTGAAGTGTAGCTAAATTGAAAAGATGCACATGCATACACGTGGGGAGCTGGGGCAGTAGAGCAAGGCCGCTTTCGAAGAACTTATACCTGAGGGTAGTCAGGATGTCGGTGGTGGCAGGTCGGATCTGCGCACAATATGGCAGGGAGGAAGAAGGGTCGGAGGACCTCCCGAGACGGTGCTGTGTCCGATAGAACGACACGAGCAGAGGATCGGGACACGCCGGTAGCTGTGGGTTTCCTCCCTCGCCACCAATGACCGCGGGAATGATGCACTAGTCATCTACACACACCGGCCGAAGGGATTCGGCCAGATTTGTGACCAGCGGTGAGAAGAGAGAAAATGTCGCTACCGCTGTCTTGTCCTAGTAAGGCAAGCGCAGAGGCCCTTGCCTATATATATATATATATATATATATATAGTGGGGTGATTATCTCTTTCTGTCCACAACAAGCATTTCAATTTGTGTACGTGGCATTAAAGAAAAAAGCCCTCTATTTAACGTGACTAACTGTACGGCTCCTACTTACTAGTACAGTCGTAGTATTGTTTCATTGTGCTCCCAGGCCCTCCATTCATTGAACAACCCCACGGGTGAATAAACATACAGTACTAGTATTTATATAGAATGAACAAGCTCAAAAAAATTTGGCTTTGAGATATCGATGGTACAGTTTGAGCACATTGCATCAATGGACTCAGTACTTTGAAGTAACATATACGTATATGTATGGTTTACATTCCGAATCGCTTGCTAGAGCTTGAACTGTATTTTTTTACATGTACCCCATTTTTGTTTTGGTTTTCTGCTCCATGGCGCAATTCATCGATACAAAATTATACTATGAGTTATTAAAAGTTGAGGGCGGAGCTTTTCCCGGGCAGTACACACGGCAGTTTTCGCATAAGCGGTTTGACGGAGAGGCGAGGAGGGTGAGGGAGTAGCGGATTCAACTTACTGCTAGACAGGTAGGGATGTGCGATTTGACGGTGCATTACTTTTGGAAAGACGGGGTCTTGTGATATGACTACTCACTATAGTCATGAATACTGGCGCTACGACCGGGGTGATGCCACCCATCCATTCCCCACTCTAATCTGGTGCATGACACGTCGAACCGGATGCTGGCTCTTCCACATGTTGGCGGTGTATATAGTGTATATGCTAGTACTACTACTCACGTCGGAGGAGTGCGAACCACGGTAGCCCAGTGAACAAGTAGGGGATAGGCCATAGAAAACAATGTGGTGATATGGCCATAAAAACAATGTGGTACAGTCAAGTCTGTAGCTTGTATAGTACAACTCCTCTTCCTCCGCGTCTCAGTTCATCGCCATCATACTTTCCCCATTCCCGTGCTTTCGGTATCCTACGAATCAAAGAGGCCCTTAGACTGGTTTAGGTCCGGTTATTTTTTATAAATGTGTTATGTCCAATGTTTAATGAACGTGTTGTGGTTTCTATGAAACTAATCTGGTTTGCATGTAGTAATTCATTCATTTATTGATTCTTCTGCGGGGAGTTTACATGTAATTCGCGAGGTCTGAAATGTAAAGTACGCTGGCATGGTTGAATATGCTTCAGGTCGTGCATGCACTACGACACAGATGCTCTATGTCCCACATGTCGGGGAAAGGGAGCACGTGGAAATAGAGGAATACATATAGGAGCATAAATGCATGAAAAAAATGTACTATGAAGTGTAGCCGCGGTTCAAAAAGGATACCTAAAGTGATGACAGGTATAGGTCACACGCAACCAACTAGTGGTACTAGACGTACGACTACTTTTTCCCTCAAAAAATAAAAAATGAGGTACAAGTACTCAATACTCATATTCTATCAACACGACTCCCATGTGACAACGGCATCTGTGCTACAACTAGCTCTTCTCCCTTGTTTCTTTCTTCTCATTCTAACTTAGCCGACGCACGGTGGGCGGGGTGGGGATTTGCCGATCGTCGGTTTGCTCAACTGCGGCCCCACCTCACAGTGAAAATGTTACGACTTGAGAATGGAGTGTACGCTCTGTTGGCAAGGCGCAGGAGTTCGCATCCATCCCACCAGGGTTCGAGTCTCTGTTCGAGCGCTTGTTGCTCACGGAGTTTTTTCTATAAAAAATGCCAACTTGCTAGTCTAGCCCAGGTTGGTCTCGTTTTCTTTTAAAAAAAATGTTACGACTGGAATAAAAGTGCCATACACTAATAAAAAATTAAAGCCACGAGGCGATGTAGGGCTGGTTACAGGAGGCAACAAGAAAGATGCATCCATCAACGACGTCCACCTCCTCGACTCAGGGCGCCAACCCACCGAACGACGTCTAAGTAACAACGGCTTTTGTGGTTAGGTCGACGTGCTTCTGAACAATGGCGTCAAAAGATTCCAGCCACTGGAAGAAGGCCAACGTATTTCTGTGCTCGCTTGCCTTGTAGTGGCCTATGTAGACGATTTCCTCATAGACATGGATGTGCAGGTCGACAGTTTCTTGCATGGCAAGGCACTGCGCGGTGAGCGCGGCCTCGAGGTGCACATTCTTCATCGCGACCTCCGGCACCTACAAGGCCACCTGGACTTGAAAGAGTTCGTCACCACTGAGGCCGATGAGGGTGGTAGGCAAGGAGGAGCCTGGGCACGCAGACTGGAGTAGTATGGCAAGGACGTCCGCGCGCTTCTTGACGAGTGTGAACTTGCGGATGGAGCGGACCATCATGTCGTCCATGAGAGAGGAGAAGCCGGCATCGGCGAGGGCTATGACACCGGCAGTCGCCAGCACCGTCTAGAAACACTGCACGGTGCGGGGCAGTAGGCCGACATCTTAGATGATCTGGCACAGCCAACTGCCGCTCGCGTCCATCTCCTCCATAGGGGCTTGTGGCTTCTGGTCCCTTGGTCTTCGATTGGAGTGAGTAGTGTTGCACAGAGACTAGGAGTAGATGGATTGGAGTGGCGGGGCGCCTTTATATGTGAGTCCAAACTCTATTGCATTCACATCGTGCTTGCTCTATTATGCTTCTCCAATTAATTCCCTCTGCATACTAAATGAGGATGCATCATTAACCGTTCAACGTCTCGAGAACCGCTACCCTCTGCCTCTTTGGCAGTCACATCCCTAGCTTTTGGCAATGCACTAGGCTAACTTCATGTGTGCATCATGTTTAAATTTTTCCTAAACTTTAAATGGGGATTGTCGAAACCCTAGCATCAAAGGTATTCACTAGGTTCAACTAAAATATTTTAAGTGAATCCAAATGGCTTTAAAAAATGTTCATCATTTCTGGAAAAATGCTGGAAACAGTAACCAGAGGTGTTGCACATTTTTCCATGACATATTTGGGCTCTGAATGAAATCATATGGTATTTTCATTTGGGCAATTAAATACTATAAAATATTTTTAATGCTCAAATAATCATAAGCTAAAATGTTTACTATTGGATATATTCTAAACAATAGCCATGATTAGTTTCATGATTTTTGGATCTGTTTAAGTATTTTAAATAAAGCCCTAAAGACTAAAGAATAATAGAAAACAGAAACAATAAATAAAAGAGAGAGAGAAAGAATTTTTACATGGGCCACTTACCTGGCCGGCTCAGCTGGCAACCCACATGCTGGCCCAGCCCAGCAGCCCTCCCCCTGTCGTCTTCCTCCTGCCAGGAGGACAGACAGGTGCGTGGCAAGCGCACCGATGATGCCTTGCCACCTCCTACTTCAGCCGCGCAGCCTCGACCCCCTAGGGGTGCCACGGAGATGCCCCGAAGCCCCTGCCCCTCTCCTCCTCTGTAGCTCCTCACCGAGCCCCATCCGAGCACCGCCGTTGCCACCGCTCGCCATAGCCACGCCCACAGGCCCTCCCTCGCCTCGCTGACGTGTCCATGGCCTCCACCTCGATGCCCTCGTCCTCCACGTCGACTTGCTCGACGCGGGATGCCCCAAAACGGCGTCCCCGACCTTGTCTTCGTTGTTCGGACGCCGAGATCGCCGGCGACCTCCCGTCTCCATCAGCCCCTCCCCGAGCTCACTGACCCGCTCTTCGTGCTCACTGTGAGCCACTGACCATCCCCACCCTCTTCGTTCTCTCTGCCACTCGCCGTTGCCACCGCGCCACCCGCACCCGCATGCGCGGCCGCCTCTGCACGCCGCCGTCGTGGCCACAGCCATGCGGGCTCGGACCCGAGCGCGTCACCGCATTCGCCACACCCATAGGAACCTACAGCACCTCTCCACGTCCCCTGCCGTGCATCCTATCGCCGAACCGGGCACGCCCGAGCTCCGACCGCCGCTGTCGAGCTCGTGGCTGTCGTCTCCGGCGGCCCTACCTGCTGCTGCTTGCCTCAACAGGCGCGGGTGAGCTTAAGCTCACCGTAGCCGCTCTCCACCGTCCATTTGGGCGTTGGAGGAGCAATCCCGAGCCCTCCGCTGCGTTGTGGGGACCACGACTCATAAGTCGTGATCACCGAATGCACGTGTACAGTGATCCCAGAGATCAATGCTCACTGAACACACAGAAGCTGAATAACAAGAGTCTTACATCCATACATACCGTCTTACACAAATTATGACCATTATGGTCAAGTCTTACATAGATAAAGCCACAGGGGTTGAATACCAAATAAACTTAAGCAGCGGAAATTTTCGTCGATAAGTAGAACCCATGCCATCTGCCTTAACCCTATAGGCATTCTGACTGGGAAACATCCTAGTTCGCATGTTCGTCTCCAAAGAACTCTTCTTCGAACTCCAGTTCTTCCATGCCTGGCCAATTAAATAACCAGTGGCAAGCCAATGAGTACTTTGAATGTACTCTCAAGCAACTCATGTTTTGGTGCAAGATAAAACAATGCATGATATATGTAAATTTTTGCAGAAAGCTAGATTTGAGTGCAATGACATGTTCAACAACTTGTAAGACATGCATCAGGAGAATTCAAGTAACCATGAGGACAGGTTACAGATATCAACATAAATAGAGAGGGCATCAACCCAACTCAATCATGTCAAGTCCTTTGACTTGACCCAAGTAGATCTTCCCAATTATCCAAACACACACTGGTTTGTAACCATGTGGACGTAGCCCAAGAGCGGTTACCCAACTGTCCTTGACTGTGGACACGGCTATTCGAATAGTTTTACACTCTGCAGAGGTTGCACACTTTACCCACAAGATCCGGGGAACTTCCGTGTCGTCCACGACCCGCGGTACCTCAAGCACCCGATCACTATCTTTCCCTAGACGACACTATCAAGGAGTCCACTCGTTGTTCTGTATCCTCACGATGTACTTCATATGAGACTCACTCGAGATAGTAACATCCGAGAGGGGACGCAACGGTGTATCTGGTGCCCTGTAAAAATAGTCATGGCCGCCCTACCTGGCACGACCCCGTCCCGAGAGAGAGCACCAACTCTCCCCCGTCACTAGTAATGCAGGCTCCAAGCTAGTATCGACCTGGGTAATCAATAATGCCCTTTTCCATACAAGGGTAGAGTGGTTGCACATGTAAGGTTGGAATAATGGTCGCAACTTAAACCAATCCGTTTTGAAAACAACACACACTTGCCTCGGTACACCACATCGTCATCAAGTGGCTACCCAACTCATGATCTCGCCTAGGCATAAGTGGCACCCGGTGGGGTTTTCAAAAAGTCTTTTGAAAATACTTTGTCTCCATCACCATGCATATTCCCGTCCCTTTTTGCGTAGCACTACTTTAGCATCCTATCTATCCCCACCTGCATAACCCTCATAAGAAGGTTGGGTCATGCACAATGCAAGTATCAACGAGGAAGTACGGTGGCAAACCATCAAAGTGGTTACCACCTCATCATGATTCCGTTGCAACAACAATATGGTGCTATATGACATGCATAAAAAGGGTTTCATAGACATGGTCAAAGGGCTACTTGCCTGTTTTAACAAAGTCTTCAAGGTCTTCAAATATCTCTGGTCCAACCCCGAGCATTTCGTCTACTTCGTCAACTATCATCGAAAGCAACCATAATAAGCAACTCAACAAGGCAGAAAATAAAAGTGCTCTAAAAATTATGAAGTTTACTTTTCTAGGACATCCCTGGTTATATGAAAAATAACCAGAGTGGTTTCATTGGGATTGGATTAGTGGATATTTCTGAACATTTCAATATGACGGAAACAAGGGATTTAATGGATCTGCAAGTTTTCTACAGAATTCCTTTTTATAAAATGAGTAAAAGTACCCATTAAATCATGCATGATTTTAGAAACATTTAGAAATTGGTTTCACTGGATTTGGAGTTGAAATGAATATAATATGGATTTTTGAAGTGGACTTATGTGGATAAATGACCTATTTAAAGGGTCCAGTAAAAACCAAGAACAACAAAAATGTCCACTGTGGCCCATTAAATAGAGCTTGATTTATGGAGCCATTAGAAATTTGATTCATCAAATTTGGGGGCAATATGAATATTTGGGAGATTTTACAAGTTTCAGGAAAAAGAAAAAGACAAAGGAGGAGGGATTTATACCTATACTACGCACCGGGTGCAGCATATCACCGCAGCGCACTGGGCCAGCCCAACGGCTCGGCCACGCAGGCGACAGGGCGACGTCTAAGGCGGGAGAGGGCGAACCCGCCTCCACTTGCTAGCATGGCCCGGCTGCCAGGTTGCTTACAGGCGGGCTCCTCCTGTCGGGTTCATCCCCATCCTCCCGCCCGAATAGGGCAGAGGCAGGGGCGGTGTCGACGGCAGCTTGCCGGCGCTGCAGGGCATCTCCGGCGATGCTCCGCCCATCGGCGTGCTCAGTGGACCCGGCCGCATCCGACCGTGGGTGGCACGGTCGCCCAGGGCCACCGGGTTGAGTAGGGCGTCGGCCGCGGCGGGAGAGGCCGACAGCGATGGCGGCATTGGTGCTACGGGCACCGGAGCAGAGGGAGAAGTGGTGAGGGGTTCCGTTGTGGTCAGGGGGGTCGCCTAGTGGAGAAAGGAGGGGAGGAGGAGGAGTGTTGGGTGCGAATTTAGGAGGGGGCCGACGGCAAGGCTCCGGCCATGGTGGCGGATGGAGAGCACGAGGAGGGGAGTGGGCTGGTCCAGGGGTGAACGGGAGGGAGTGAGGGCCAAAGGAGTAGAGAGGGGGCTCGGGGCTGGCCTTAAGTAGAAGGGGGCGAGGTGCACCGTGGACGGGTGCACCGGCGAGGTTGTTGCCGTTGCCAGGGGTAACGAGGGCTCGCGTGTGCATATCTGGGGTGCTCGTGGGGTTGGTCTAGGGCGAGGGGAGAGAAGAGAGATAGCGGGGAAGGGCCAGAGCATCACGCGTGTGAGTTTGCTCATTGGAGCTCTCGGGCGGCTGGCGTGCATGCGAGCTGGGGCGAGAGGAGGGAGAAGAAGGAGGGGGACAGAGGCGTGGCGTGTCGCAGACGTCGAGGCGCATTGTCGGGCACGCTGGGGAGGCCCGAGGTGGCCGAAGGCGGTTGGAAGGGGGCGGCTACAGTGCGGGTGTGCACTGTAGCATGCTCTGGAGCACGCCAATTGCATGCCAGGGCATGCCTTTGGCTTGTAGGGCGCGGCCACTTGTGTCTAGGTTGTTTAGGGAGGAGTAAACAAAGGGGAGAGGGCCTTGGATGCCCTGGACAGCCAGTAGGAGAGGAGAGAGGTTGAGGGAGAGAGGGAAATGGGCTGTCCAGAGAGAGAAAGTGGGTTTTACCCCTCCAATAATTGAGCTATGGATTTGCCATTGCTACTGGAGGTGCAAGGGGACTAGGAAGGGCTGTGGTAAAAAGTTGAGGCCATGGAGAAGAGTGGAAGGGTATCATGGCAACTCAACTCCTCGCTACGTTGACAACCGTTCACCACCCTTTTAAGCGTGGAATTGTTGTCTACCTAGTGAACCCTCGTCATTTGTTCCACTCCATCCCTCTAGATGTGTGTTTTGTGTCTCAGCTCGAGTGATGTTGCTATGTCTCATTCCGTGAGTTGATCCTAAGTTGTTCGATCTTCGAGAAGATCGATCCTTCTAGAGTCTCCTTCTCCTCTCGTTGTCATGTTGGCTGGAGTTCTCAGAGCAAGACGACAAGACAAAGATGGTGATTGAATCAACGTTCTATTAAAGTGCAACCTGGATCGTGAAGATTGCGTTAGTTGCGTTTTCCCCCTTCATCTTACCCTACGCCTGAATCTCGGGACGAGATTTTTGTTTAGTGGGGGTGAGTTGTCACGTCCCCAGTTCAGGCCTTGCTTGTCTTTGCTTTATCTTCCATGCATCATGTTTAAATTCTTTTGAAAACTTGAAATAGGGATTGCTTAAACCCTAGCATCAAAGGAATTCACTAGGTTCAACTAAAATAATTTCAGTGAATCCAAATGTCTTCCAAAAATGTTCATCATTTCTGGAAAATGCTGGAAACAGTAACCAGAGGTGTTGCACATTTTTCCATGACATATTTGGGCTCTGAATTAAATCATATGGTATTTTCATTTGGGCATTTAAATACTATAAAATATTTGAAATGCTCAAATAATCATAAACTAAAATGTTTACTGTTGGATATATTCTAAACAGTAGCCATGATTAGTTTCATGATTTTTGGAAGTGTCTAAGTATTTTTAATAAAGCCCTAAAACTACAAAATAATAGAAAACAGAATTTAATAGAAACAACAGAGAGAGAGAGATAGTACCTGGGCCATTTACTTGTGCGGCCCAGGAGCCGGCCTAGCCCACCTGGCCGTTGCCAGTCGTCTCCCACCTCTGCCAGTAGGCAGAGGCAGAGACAACGCACGGGCGCGCGCGAGCGCCATGCCACCAGGCTGCCTGCCTGCGTCCGAGGACAGCGCGATACCGCGAATCTCCTCCTCGGTGCCATCCCAATCCGTCCGACTCGCTCACTCGATCCCCTGTTCTCTCCCTCGCCTCTGCACCGCCACACCCGAGCGCCACCGTCACCGTCGCTCACCGTAGCCATGGCTATCGCCTCTCCCTCGCCCTCTGCAGCTGACCACGAGCTCCACCTCGACAACCTCTTCCTCCTCGCCGAGAAACGCACCGCGGGAGACCCTGCAACGCTGTCCATGCCGTCTTCTTCAACCTCGGGTCGTCGGAGATCCGCTTCGCCGCCCTGCTCTGCTCCGGCCTCCCCCGAGCTGGCTGACCTGCTCTTCATCTCTGCCGTGAGCTCCTCCCCCGAACCTCCTCTTCCCCATCTCGTTCTGCACGCCGTAGTCGCCGTCTTGCCTGAGACCGAACTGCGCCACCGCCCGAGCTTCTCGCCGTCGTGCCCACAGCCACCGCAACTCCCAACGGAGTACACCCACGTGCTCACCACGCCGCGCAGGTGCCGAGGAGCCAAGCACACCACCCCACGGCCACCGCAGCCTCGTTTCTGAGTGCACCCGAACTCCGGCCGCCGCCGAGGTCGACGCCGCGCTCAACTCCGGCCCCCGGAGCCCATCTTGCTTGCACAGGGAGATGCGGAGCACTCCCAGCAGCACGCTGCGCCCCTCCGCCCTCCTTTTGGTCGCCGGACGGTGAATCCCGAGCCCTCCGCCGTTTCTGGCCTCGCCGGCGTCAAGTTACCGGTGGGTTTGACCCACTTTGACCCCGACTGGACCCCACCTGAGTCAATGACATGTGGAGCCGGCCCCTAACTGAATTAGTTTAAGTTTTAATTAGTGCTAAGCACCACTGTTAGGGGTTAATCGCCTCGCTAACTAACTCTGTGTCACTGATATGTGGCCCCAGGCCCTTAATTAACCTAGGCTAGGATTAGATTAATGTTAATTAACTTGGTTAGCTAGGTTAGTCACTGACCGGTGGGCCCCGCTGGTCAGTTTGACCTAAACCGGCCCTGTTGACCGCTGACATCATAGTGACATCATGCTGACGTGGTAATTCTTCTGGAATTTAAATAAATCTTAAATGGTTTATTTATTTCAGAAAATGTTATAAACTTCTAAAAATCATACAAAATCAACCGTAACTCAGAATGAAAGAAATTATATATGAAAAATGATCAGAAAAATCCAATCTATCCATCTGTACCATTTTCATGCATGTTAGAACAACTTATAGCTGCGGTTTAGCACAAATCATATAAATGTCATTTAAATATCCACATATGGAGTTTGAATTTGAATCTTTGATTCAAACCAACTTCATTTAATCTGGTTGCTAGTTGCATTAGCTCAAACCACAGCATATTGCCATGTCACACTCATGCATCATATTGTTGCATTGCATTGATTGTGTTCTTTCTCTGTTGCCGGTGTTTGTCCCCCCTGAGTAGACGTTGTTCCGATGATGAGTTCGATGACACCGATGAAGAACTATTACTATCTTCAGAAGTGCCAGGCAAGCAAAACCCCCTTGTTCATTCCGATACAATCCTACTCTCTTACTCCTGCTCTCTTTTACTGCATTAGGACAACACCGATTCATCTATTACTTGCTGCGGTAGTTGAACCCCTTATCCTCTGCATGACTTGTCATTGCCACAGTAAATAAATGAAACCCGCTAGCATGAGTAGGAGTTGTTTGAGCCCTGTTATGCCTACTCATTCATGCTTGTTTGTCATGCCTGCTACTGCTTAGAGTTGAGTCAGTTCTGATTCATCGAGGATGAATCAGAGGTGTGTGAACATGTCCTACTGTGTGTGAGCTAAGTGTGTGACCACGATTTGGTAAAGGTAGCGGTGAGAGGCCATGTAGGAGGACATGGTGGGTTGTCTCATTGCAGCCGTCCTCAGGAACCGAGTTCTGTGTTTGTGATCCATGAACAGTTACTACCACACATTGGGTTCCGGTAACTCGACCCCTCTCGGCTTATTAATCAACTCGATCTCTGTCCAGGAGTTGCAACTAGTTTCTGGTGTTTGTAGGTAGTGTTAGTAGTCTACCAAGTGGCACCCGGTACAGGTGGGCTTGGCAAAGACTAGGCACAGTGGCACGGTGTACCAAGTGGCACCCGGATGGTGGGCTTGGGAACCCTGCTCACATCGTTTGGGGCCGTGAGCGACACCCCGGCCGAATCTCCTTGCGGATGGAACTCGAATAGGCGATAAACCTAGACGAGAGACTTGTGTGGTTAGTTAGGTCATGGCCGACTCCCTCGCCAGGCTTCCGCTTGAAGGTTGCCGAGATACACGAGGTGTACATGGTGGTAAGTGGCGAGAGCGTGTGTGAAGAAGTACACCCCTGCAGGGTTAACATCATCTATTCGAATAGCCGTGTCCGCGGAAAAGGACTTCTGGGTTGCCTGTACAGTTCATAGACAAGTGAAAGTTGATACTCTAAAATATGCAAGATAAGCGTGAGTGCTATGGATGGCGTTCTCGTAGGGAGACGGGAGCGGATCCATAGTGGTGTATTGATATGGTGAATATGTGGACTCATGTGCGCCACCTCAAAAGAGTTACTTGCAGTCGTAGTTCAGGATAGCCACCGAGTCAAAGCTTGTTTGCTGCGGTTAAACCCCACCATCCCCTTGTTGATAATGATGCATATGTAGTTAGATCTGATATAAGTCTTGCTGGGTACATTTGTACTCACGTTGCTTAATTTATGTTTTTGCAGAGAGACTTCAGTCTCGCTAGTAGTTCTGCGTGGACTTCGACGTTTAGCTTGTTACCTCAGCTACGATCTTTTGTCCTCGGCAGGATCTAGTAGATAGTCAGGCTTCTCAGCCTTTCTCATTTGTAGATGTCTGTACCCAGACATGTTAAGCTTCTGTTTCTGCTTTGACTTGTATGCTCTGAATGCTGGGTCGAGAGCCCATGTTTGTAATATCTCGCTCCTCGGAGCCTATTGAATAAAATACTTGAGATGCAGAGTCATGTTGTGATGCCATGTTGTATTTGCACATATCGAGCATATTGTGTGTATGTTATTGAAATGCTTGGTATGTGTGGGATCTGACTATCTAGTTGTTTATCCTTGGTAGCCTCTCTTACCGGGAAATGTCTCCTAGTGCTTCCACTGAGCCTTGGTAGCTTGCTACTGCTCCGGAACACTTAGGCTGGCCGGCATGTGTCCTTCTTCGTTCCTGTGTCTATCCCTTCGGGGAAATGTCACGCGGTGTCTACCGGAGTCCTGTTAGCCTGCTACAGCCTGGTTGATCGGAGTCCTGCTAGCCCAGTTGCTACAGCCCGGATTCACTCGCTGATGACCGACACGTTCGTTGCTGGGTCATGTATGCCTGTCCCTGTAAGTTAGTGCCACTTTGGGTTCACGACTAGCCATGTCAGCCTGGGTTCTTTGTCATATGGATGCTAGCGGCACTATCATATACGTGAGCCAAAAGGCGCAAACGGTCCCGGGCCAGGTAAGGTGGCACCCATGGGAATACCGTGCGTGAGGCCGCAAAGTGATATGATGTGTTACATGCTAGATCGGTGTGACTTAGGATCGGGGTCCTGACAGCTTTTGTCAGGACCCCAATTCTATGCCACACCGATCTAGCGTGTAACACCTCATATCACTTTGTGGCCTCACGCACGGTATTCCCACGGGTGTCGTCTTACCATGCCCGGGACCGTTTGCACCTTTTGGCACACGTATATGATAGTGTCGCTAGCATCCATATGACAAGAACCCAGGCTGACATGGCTAGTCGTGAACCTGAAGTGACACTAACTTACAGGGACAACCATACATGACCCAGCATCGAACGTGTCGGTCATCAGCGAGTGAATCCGGGCTGTAGCAACTGGGCTAGCAGGACTCACTAAACCGGGCTGTAGCAGGCTAACAGGACTCCGGTAGATACCGCGTGACACTTCCCTGAAGGGACAGACATAGGAACGAAGAAGGACACATGCCGGCCAGCCTAAGTGTTCCGAAGCAGTAGCAAGCTACCAGGGCTCAGTGGAAGCACTAGGAGACATTTCTCGGTAAGAGAGGCTACTAAGGATAAACAACTAGATAGTCAGATCCCACACATAGCAATACACATTACATGTACGCATAACATGCAAGTATGTGCTTTACAACATGGCATCACAGCATAACTCAACAACTCATATAGATAAAGGCTCAGAAGAGCCATCATAGCATTTATTACAAACAGGGGTCACATGACCTTTCACATCCCTAGTTCTGGCCTGACCTATGCCAGCTTCCATGTGAGCATCATGTTTAAATTTAAATGAAACTTGAATTGAGGATTGTTGAAACCTCAGAAATCTAATTAAAAGAAGGGCAAGCACCTTTTAAATTGCATTCTGTGAATCCAAAATGCCCTAAAAATAGTTTTGTGAATTTTGGCAAGAGTTATATATCAAACCAAAATTTTGGAACATTTTTAAGGAATTATTTGGTCTCTGAATTAAATCAATAATCTATTTGAATTTGGGGATATATTCATAATATATAATGAATATATCTTCAAATGATTTGAAATGTTTTATGTACTTTTGGAATAGTCCAGAGAGGTAACATAAAATATTTCAGAATGTTTTGGCACTGTTAGAAATTATTTTGAATTTGAAAACAGTGGCAAAATAAAAATAAAAGGGTAACAGAACAGAAAAATTAAAAAGAACAGTACTCACCTGGTCCACTTACCTGGTGGCCCAACAGGACCGGCCCAGCGCGGCCCAGCCCACCTTTTCCTGTCGTCTTCCTCCCCTCGCCCCGAAGCAGCTCGGTGGCGAGCGCTGGCGACGCCGTGGCCTCCTCCCTGCCTGCCTCACGCCCTCGAGGCCCTTCCAGCGCCAGGGAGACAGCCACGCACCCCCCCAGGCCTCTCACTCTCTCCCCGAGCTCCTCCCCTCCTCTGGCTCTCTCGCACACAGCCAGCAAACACACCCGCCGCCGCCGACAAGCACCACCACGGCCACCGGGCACCCCTCACCCTTCCGCCGAGTCCAGAAGAACCGCAGGAACCTCCTCGTCCTCCCAATCGAGCTACAAGACGCCAGGAGGCCCTGCTTCATCGTCATCGCGGTCATCTCCAACCTCGGGAACCCGAGCCCCTCGCCGTCGATTCGCTGCACTCCGGCCGCCCTCGAGCCCACTAACCCTCCAAACGGATTAACGGTGAGCCCCCGAGTCGTCCTCCCCTTCTCCCCTGGTCTCTTTCGACCTCTAGGCCATAGCCCCGTCTTGGCAGAGATTCCCACGCCGCCGGCGATGTCGCCGCCGGTGATGTCGCCGCCGGTGATGTCGCCGCCATCACTGCAGCCAGTAAGGCTCGAAATCGAGCACGGCACCGTGCTCCTAGCATCTTCAGGAGCTCGGTGAGCCCCTTAGCCAGCCCTCCCGTCCTGCGTGGCCTCGCGCCGCTCGAACCCGTAGCTCCAGCAGCCGCCGCGGCCGCCACTCCGGCGAGCTTTGGCCACCCCGCGCCTCCCGCGTGCCTCCTTTGGATGCGCGCGAGCAAGGGCAACACTCTGGTGCCCTTGGCTTGGCCCAAAACCGCTCGCAGCGCCACTCCGGCGAGCTCCCGCCGCAGTTTTGGTCGTCGCCGGCTGAACACCGGCAAGCCGACGTGGCAATGTCGTTAACTGCTAATGACGAGGCTAACAAACTTCCTCTCTGACTGACTACTGGGCCCCACGCCCTTAACTAACACCAGTTTAATTTCTGTTCAGTTTTATTTAAACCAAGCAGGACCCACACGTCAGTGACCAATGCAGCCCTATGAGACTGACCAGTGGACCCCACTGGTCAGGTTTGACATGGTCAGCGCTGTTGACTTGCTGACACAAGCATGACACAGTGCTGACGCAATAAGTGACTTTCTGGTTTAAAAATAAATCAGGAAATTCCAGAAAATAGTATAAACTTCTAAAAATCATAGAAATTCAACCGTAACTCCAAATGAAATAAATTATATATGAAAAATGATCAGAAAAATCCAATCTATCCATCTGCACTGGTTTCATGCATGTTTAAACAACTTAACCTTGCTGTTTAGTGCAAAACATGATAAGGCGCTATTTGAATTCACAAATTGAATTTGAGATTGAACCTTTGGCTCAATATGACCCAAATCCATCTGTTGTAGTTGCATTAGGCCAACACACTCATATTGCCATGTCATGAGCATGCATCATATTGTGCATTGCATTGATTGTATTTCTTCTCTGTTGCCGGTATCTGTCCCCTCTCGATAGACGATGTTCCGACGTTGTGATCGTTGACACTGATGAAGACTCAATGCTATCTTCAGAAGTGCCAGGCAAGCAAAACCCCCTTGTTCATTCCGATACAATCCTACTCTCTCGCCCTGCTCTCTTTTACTGCATTAGGACAACAACGAGTCATTTGTTACTTGCTGCGGTAGCTGAACCCCTTTATCCCTTGCATGACCTGTCATTGCCACAGTAAATAGATGAAACCCACTAGTATGAGTAGGAGTTGCTTGAGCCCTGTTGTGCCTACTTATTCATGTTTGTTTGTCATGCCTGCTACTGCTTAGAGTTGGGTCAGGTCTGATTCATCGGGAATGAATCAGAGGTGTGTGAGCATGTCCTACTGTGTGTGAGCTAAGTGTGTGAACACGATTTGGTAAAAGGTATCGGTGAGAGGCCATGTAGGAGTACATGGTGGGTTGTCTCATTGAAGCCATCCTTAGGAACTGAGTTCTGTGTTTGTGATCCATGATTCAGCTACTACCATGCATTGGGCCCTGAAATATGACCCCGCTCAACTTCTTATTCACCCTTGTCCTCTGTCCAAGAGTTGCAAGTAGTTTCTAGTGTTTGTCGTATGCTGGAGGCCGTGCGCAGTGCTGACCGGAGGGGTGGGCTGTGATGCGGTAGGCACGTCGCACGGTGTACCGAGCGCCCGTTTGGTGTCTCGGAAACCCTGCACACATCGTTTGGGGCTGTGAGAGAAACTCCGGCCGGATCTCCTCATGGATGGAACCCGAATAGGTGATAAACCTGGACTAGAGACTTGAGTGTTTAGGTAGGTCGTGGTCTACACCCACGTCGGCTTTCGCTTGAAGTCTCCCGAGCACATGTCGTGTGCAGACGCTAAATGGTGGAAACATGTATGAAGAAGTACACCCCTGCAGGGTTAACATCATCTATTCGAATAGCCGTGTCCGCAGTAAAGGACTTCTGGGTTGCTTATAACAGTTCATAGATAAGTGTAAGTGGATACTCTAAAATACGCAAGATAAGTGTGAGTGCTATGGATGGCGTTTCGTAGGGAGACGGGAGCGGATCCATAGTGGTGTATTGATATGGTGAATATGTGGACTCGTGTGCGCCACCTCAAAGAGTTACTTGCAGTCGTAGTTCAGGATAGCCACCGAGTCAAAGCTGGCTTGCTGCAGTTAAACTCCACCATCCCCTTTGTTGATAATGATGCATATGTAGTTAGTTCTGATGTAAGTCTTGCTGGGTACATTTGTACTCACGTTTGCCTATTTTATGTTTTTGCAGAGAGACTTCAGTCTCGCTAGTAGTTCCGCGTGGACTTCGACGTTTAGCTTGTTACCTCAGCTACGATCTTGTGCCCTCGGCAGGATCTGGTAGATAGTCAGGCTTCTCAGCCTTTTTCATTTGTAGATGTCTGTACTCAGACATGTTAAGCTTCCGCATGTGCTTTGACTTGTATGCTCTGAATGCTGGGTCATGAGACCCATGTTTGTAATATCTCGCTCCTCGGAGCCTAATGAATAAATACTTGAGTCGTAGAGTCATGTTGTGATGCCATGTTGTATTTGCACATATCGAGCATATTGTGTGTATGTTATTGAAATGCTTGGTATGTGTGGGATCTGACTATCTAGTTGTTTATCCTTAGTAGCCTCTCTTACCGGGAAATGTCTCCTAGTGTTTCCACTGAGCCATGGTAGCTTGCTACTGCTCCGGAACACTTAGGCTGGCCGGCATGTGTCCTTCTTCGTTCTTGTGTCTGTCCCTTCGGGGAAATGTCACACGATGGATACCGGGGTCCTGTTAGCCCGCTACAGCCCGGTTTACCGGAGTCCTGCTAGCCAGTGCTACAGCCCGGATTCACTTGCTGATGACCGACACGTTCGATGCTGGGTCATGGATGCATGTCCCTGTAAGTCTGTGCCACTTTGGGTTTACGACTAGCCATGTCAGCCCGGGCTCTTTACCATATGGATGCTAGCGACACTATCATATACGTGTGACAAAAGGCGCAAATGGTCCCGGGCAAAGGTAAGACGACACCCGTGGGAATACCGTGCGTGAGGCCGCAAAGTGATATGAGGTGTTACATGCTAGATCGATGTGGCATCGAGTCGGGGTCCTGACAGCTTTGGTATCAAAGCCTGATTGCCTGTAGGATTACCAAACCAAACTGGTCGAAGTTGAGTCTAGAAATTCTTTAGTTATGTAAGGGAATTGATTGTGGGATGGAATGTAAGGCTCTTTTTACTCCTTATACCTCATGCCCTTCTGATCTGAGTCATCTTATCTTTCCTACGGGGTTAAGGAACTAGGCTTTCTCTTCTTTCTATCAGGATCACGTGATACTAATCCATGGACTTATAGGTTGCTGGTTTCAAGCCTCAGTCCAGTTCCTACTACTTCTGTATGTTAACTGATGATCTCGAAACCATGATATTGTGCTTCTGAGTGGCTATGCGACCATTTCTGTAGTATGTCTCCAAACTTTTTGAGCATGTACAGTCGTTATGCTGTCCGAGTCATCCCAGGTTTCTAAACAATCTGATGCACTTGCAAATCCTTTCCCTCTGGTTTTTTATGTTCCTTTGGGCCAGGTTAATCACACTAATTGCTGGGTTGAGGTATTCTATTGCCTCGACATATATGTTGGAATTATTATTATGACCCTAGGTGTCCTAGGGGATCACCTAGTAACTTAGCCATGTTTTGTGTCCCGGTGTGATGATTCTGGCCATTATTCTCGAAAGCATCCCGTGATGCCACTTAGTTAATAGGAATTCTATTCCTGGGTTCTTGACCCAAGATCCACCCTACTTACTTCATGTTGATAGTGTTTGCTCGTTCCTTTAGGAAATTAGTAACCTTTGCAATAGTCCTCGAAGTTCGTGGTATTTCCTTCTTCCAAATACTATGAACCACTTTATGGCAGAAGTTTGTTGGATCAAAAGATCACAACAGGAGTGCCCTCGATGGGTTCTCCATTCTATATTGCGACTCTGCCAGTTCTACTTTTCTGCATGGGTTATCTGGAAGAAACTTGTTGAACTTGTTTCGACATACTAATCTATGCATCCACAACTCAGAAAGTTATATGTTCCTTGAGTTGTCCCATTTTAGTTGTATCCTGACCTTCGTCTATCGATTGATAGTCAGGAGTAGTCGTGCATTCGTGTTCATCGATGCCTTTTACTTCTGTGGTCCGTCGAGCCGTTCTATTTCAGAATGACTAGGAGAAACAAACTCTAGAACCTCATCCATATCCAGGATTGGGTCAAAGTAGTTGTACTCCGCAGATCAAAATGCTAATCCAGCTTCTGGTCTGTTCTACCTTGAAGTATTACCTTCTTTATGTCCGGATTATCATGGGAATTGCACACCATCCTATGAACTCTTGATACAGTGATACTCCTTATCATCATTATTCATTCCTCGGTTTCGTGTTACTGTAACCGGAACGCTGACAAGTGAATCATGATGTGTAAAATAAATACCCCTAGCAACCATGTTGCCTAGTGGTTAATGGATGAAAATCTCATTCTTAGTGTATTGGTTATGGAATCATCATTCTAAGATTGATCGTGCTACCTAGTCCTTATTTCCGGTGCACTCTTTGATCAATGAGTTAGGATTGTATCAATCCCTCGCTCTTTTGATCATATCGTCTTGCCCTGAAAAGCAAGATTGTTCTCGAGCTTAGTAACATATCAGTGGTTCGTGATTTTCCGAATATCTTCTCAAAAGTATCACCAGGTCATCACCTGACTGTTATGTCGAGCTCGTGATCAAGTTGGTTTCTTGTAAACCACCCCTTCTCCAAGAATCTGTGTTGGATACCCCTGAGCTAGTTGGTTAAGCTAAACAACAACTTGGAGAGTTGGAAGATGAAAGCTTGTCCGACTCAGTTCATTTAAAGGGATATCTTGTATGTGTGTTGAAGAAAGATGGTATTTTCATCGATTGACCCTCGTGATCAGTTAATGGACCTATCATTTTATCCAACCTTTGATTGGAGTATGGGCTATCATCAAATCAGACCAGAACCAACGATATTTGTAATGTTGTCTTACTCGTGGTTGATCCCTCGAGCATACACCATTATATCTTTTGGGTCTGACCAATGCTATCACTTGTTCACATAATTATGGAATTCCATTTACATGGAAATCTCGATGACTTGTTGTTGAGCCCATCAGCAGCATTTTGTCTCCTCTATGATTCGTGTTGAACATCCAGCTAGTGTTGGAAACTTCTATAAGCATTATCTTCATGCTCCGTTCATGAAGCATATGTTTGGATGAAAGGAGTGACTTCCTCTAATTCATGTGCATTTGGAGCAAGTTGCCGTCGTGGATTCGAGAAAGTCAATGTTGCTTCCTCTGGAATCATCCCAAGTCAGTCATGCATATGTGCGAAGTATTCTATGGTCTGGAGACTTGCAACCTCCATTCCACATGTATTCCCTAGTACACCAAGCCACTGATTGATTTGTTCAAGGAGAAGAAGTTTCTTCTTAAGAGCAAGACTTATGCAAGGACTTCGATATCCTCGATGATGGTTCCCCACCGGAACTCGGTAGTGTTTTATTGCAAGACTACCATGGGATCATATTTGTCTGGGACAACATGCTCACATGTTTGTAGCAGAACCAGCTCATGTCTTGGAGCTTACTACCGTAGTTCATTCCCCGAGAATCCCACAACGCCGTCTCGCCGATTTGTGTTGTAAACTTTCATTTTTTTTCTAGACTTGATGAGTCTGGAATATTCTGACACCGGCCAGATCTGAATCTCAGGCAGATATGATGGTTGGAACATTTCCCAAGAAATACAATATTGGTCTCACGATAACCGGTAAAGTGAATGTCATGGCCAACACACCCTGCCGGGAGACCTAATATTGTAGTATCTTGATTGGAGAAGTTGGCCACCTCCCCATAAGGATTTCGTAGGATTTACCTCCGTAACTGTTCCTTATGGATTCTATTGCTCCCGATGTCCGACCTTTTACTTGATGTTCTAGTTATCAAACCATATCTATGAATGGGATACACTAGCACATCAAGGAGAACATTAGAAGCGGAGTGCTAAATGTCTCTCGGTCGATCATCCAGATTTTGGTTCCTTGGCCTCGCTAAGATGAAATTTGAGAAGGTGTTATCTTCCTTTGCATCTGCATCGTCCATCAGTATTCATCGTGGTAGTACGTTGTGTTGCCAGGATCCTTGACACGGATGTTGGTAAAACCTTGATGTATATGGAAATGCTCAAGTTCTTGAGAGCACGCACTAGCACTAACTGGGATTGCTCTCAATTTCCTCGGTTATGCTATAACTTCTCAAACAGTGCACTCACTCTCTACTGTTGAGCTTCTCCCCAATTACTAAAATCATCCCTTGTGTTGTTTTCAACAAGGTAATCCACATCATCCATTCTAGTCCGAGTATGCCATTCTACCGAACCCCTCCAAATGATCGATTGTGATTTGCCTTAATCTGGTATAAAGAGTTTCAATGATCTTCGAATCAAAGGTAATTCCTTTTTCCACTTAAGGGGATATATCTACGAGTCACCATCCCTCAGGTGTCTCGATATGGTATCATGGCAACTCAACTCCTCGCTACGATGACAACCATTCACCACCTTCTTAAGGGTAGAATTGTTGTCTATCTAGTGAACCCTCGTCACCTATCTCACTCCATTCCTTCAGATGTATGCCTCATGTCTCAGCTCGAGAGATGTTTCAATGTCTCATTCCATGAGTTGATCCTGAGTTGTTCGACCTTCGAGAAGATCGATTCTTCCAGAATCTATCTTTCCCTCTCTTTGTCATGTTAGTTGGAGTTCTCAGAGCAAGACGTCGAGACAAGATGATGATCGAATCAAGGTTCTTATGAAGTGCAACCTGGATCGTGAAGATTGTGCTAGCTTCGTGTCCCCTCTGTCTTCTTACCTCACGTCCTGAATCTCGGGTCGAGATTCTTGTTTAGTGGGGGTGAGTTGTCACATCCCTAGTTCTGGCCTGACCTATGCCAGCTTCCATGTGAGCATCATGTTTCAATTCCAATGAAACTTGAATTGAGGATTGTTGAAACCTCAGAAATCTAATTAAAAGAAGGGCAAGCACCTTTTAAATTGCATTCTATGAATCCAAAATGCCCTAAAAATAGTTTTGTGAATTTTGGCAAGAGTTATATATCAAACCAAAATTTTGGAACATTTTTAAGGAATTATTTGGTCTCTGAATTTAAATCAATAATCTATTTGAATTTGGGGATATATTCATAATATATAATGAATATATCTTCAAATGCTTTGAAATGTTTTATGTACTTTTGGAATAGTCCAGAGAGGTAACATAAAATATTTCAGAATGTTTTGGCACTGTTAGAAATTATTTTGAATTTGAAAACAGTGGCAAAATAAAAATAAAAGGGTAACAGAACAGAAAAATTAAAAAGAACAGTACTCACCTGGTCCACTTACCTGGTGGCCCAACAGGACCGGCCCAGCGCGGCCCAGCCCACCTTTTCCTGTCGTCTTCCTCCCCTCGCCCCGAAGCAGCTCGGTGGCGAGCGCTGGCGACGCCGTGGCCTCCTCCCTGCCTGCCTCACGCCCTCGAGGCCCTTCCAGCGCCACGGAGACAGCCACGCACTCCCCCAGGCCTCTCACTCTCTCCCCGAGCTCCTCCCCTCCTCTGGCTCTCTCGCACGCAGCCACCGAACACACCCGCCGCCGCCGACGAGCACCACCGCGGCCACCGGGCACCCCTCACCCTTCCGCCGAGTCCAGAAGAACCGCAGGAACCTCCTCGTCCTCCCAATCGAGCTACAAGACGCCAGGAGGCCCTGCTTCATCGTCATCGCGGTCATCTCCAACCTCGGGCACCCGAGCCCCTCGCCGTCGATTCGCTGCACTCCGGCCGCCCTCGAGCCCACTGACCCTCCAAACGGACTCACGGTGAGCCCCCGAGTCGTCCTCCCCTTCTCCCCTGGTCTCTTTCGACCTCTAGGCCATAGCCCCGTCTTGGCCGAGAACCCCACGCCGCCGGCGATGTCGCCGCCGTCACTGCAGCCAGTAAGGCTCGAAATCGAGCACGGCACCGTGCTCCTAGCATCTTCAGGAGCTCGGTGAGCCCCTTAGCCAGCCCTCCCGTCCTCTGTGGCCTCGCGCCGCTCGAACCCGTAGCTCCGGCAGCCGCCGCGGCCGCCACTCCGGCGAGCTCCGGCCACCCCGCGCCTCCCGCGTGCCTCCTTTGGATGCGCGCGAGCAAGGGCAACCCTCTGGTGCCCTTGGCTTGGCCCAAAACCGCTCGCAGCGCCACTCCGGCGAGCTCCCGCCGCAGTTTTGGTCGTCGCCGGCTGAACGCCGGCAAGCCGACGTGGCAACGTCGTTAACTGCTAATGACGAGGCTAACTAACTTCCTCTCTCACTGACTACTGGGCCCCACGCCCTTAACTAACACCAATTTAATTTCTGTTCAGTTTTATTTAAACCAAGCAGGACCCACACGTCAGTGACCAACGCAGCCCTATGAGACTGACCAGTGGACCCCACTGGTCAGGTTTGACCTGGTCAGCACTGTTGACTTGCTGACGCAAGCATGACAAAGTGCTGACGCAATAAGTGACTTTCTGGTTTAAAAATAAATCAGGAAATTCCAGAAAATAGTATAAACTTCTAAAAATCATAGAAATTCAACCGTAACTCCAAATGAAATAAATTATATATGAAAAATGATCAGAAAAATCCAATCTATCCATCTGCACTGGTTTCATGCATGTTTAAACAACTTAACCTTGCTGTTTAGTGCAAAACATGATAAGGCGCTATTTGAATTCATAAATTGAATTTGGGATTGAACCTTTGGCTCAATATGACCCAAATCCATCTGGTTGTAGTTGCATTAGGCCAACACACTCATATTGCCATGTCATGAGCATGCATCATATTGTGCATTGCATTGATTGTATTTCTTCTCTGTTGCCGGTATCTGTCCCCTCTCGGTAGACGATGTTCCAACGTTGTGATCGTTGACACTGATGAAGACTCAATGCTATCTTCAGAAGTGCCAGGCAAGCAAAACCCCCTTGTTCATTCCGATACAATCCTACTCTCTCGCCCTGCTCTCTTTTACTGCATTAGGACAACAATGAGTCATTTGTTACTTGCTATGGTAGCTGAACCCCTTTATCCTCTGCATGACCTGTCATTGCCACAGTAAATAGATGAAACCCACTAGTATGAGTAGGAGTTGCTTGAGCCCTGTTGTGCCTACTCATTCGTGTTTGTTTGTCATGCCTGCTACTGCTTAGAGTTGGGTCAGGTCTGATTCATCGGGAATGAATCAGAGGTGTGTGAGCATGTCCTACTGTGTGTGAGCTAAGTGTGTGAACAAGATTTGGTAAAAGGTACCAGTGAGAGGCCATGTAGGAGTACATGGTGGGTTGTCTCATTGAAGCCGTCCTTAGGAACTGATTTCTGTGTTTGTGATCCATGATTCAGCCACTACCATGCATTGGGCCCTGAAATATGACCCTGCTCGACTTCTTATTCACCCTTGTCCTCTGTCTAGGAGTTGCAAGTAGTTTCTGGTGTTTGTAGTATGCTGGAGGCCGTGTGCAGCGCTGACCGGAGGGGTGGGCTGTGATGCGGTAGGCACGTGGCACGGTGTACCGGGCGCCCGTTTGGTGTCTCGGGAACCCTGCACACATCGTTTGGGGCTGTGAGCGAAACTCCAGCCGGATCTCCTCATGGATGGAACCCGAATAGGCGATAAACCTGGACTAGAGACTTGAGTGTTTAGGTAGGTCGTGGTCTACACCCACGTCGGCTTTCGCTTGAAGTCTGCCGAGCACATGTCGTGTGCAGACGCTAAGTGGTGGAAACATGTATGAAGAAGTACACCCCTGCAGGGTTAACATCATCTATTCGAATAGCCGTGTCTGCGGTAAAGGACTTCTGGGTTGCTTATAACAGTTCATAGATAAGTGTAAGTGGATACTCTAAAATACGCAAGATAAGTGTGAGTGCAATGGATGGCGTTCTCATAGGGAGACGGGAGCGGATCCATAGTGGTGTATTGATATGGTGAATATGTGGACTCGTGTGCGCCACCTCATAAGAGTTACTTGCAGTCGTAGTTCAGGATAGCCACCGAGTCAAAGCTGGCTTACTGCAGTTAACTCCACCATCCCCTTTGTTGATAAAGATGCATATGTAGTTATTTCTGATGTAAGTCTTGCTAGGTACATTTGTACTCAGGTTTGCCTATTTTATGTTTTTGCAGAGAGACGTCATCTCGCTAGTAGTTCCGCGTGGTCTTCGACGTTTAGCTTGTTACCTCAGCTACGATCTTGTGCCCTCGGCAGGATCTGGTAGATAGTCAGGCTTCTCAGCCTTTTTCATTTGTAGATGTCTGTACTCAGACATGTTAAGCTTCCGCATGTGTTTGACTTGTATGCTCTGAATGCTGGGTCATGAGACCCATGTTTGTATTATCTCGCTCCTCGGAGCCTAATGAATAAATACTTGAGTCGTAGAGTCATGTTGTGATGCCATGTTGTATTTGCACATATCGAGCATATTGTGTGTATGTTATTGAAATGCTTGGTATGTGTGGGATCTGACTATCTAGTTGTTTATCCTTAGTAGCCCCTCTTACCGGGAAATGTCTCCTAGTGTTTCCACCGAGCCATGGTAGCTTGCTACTGCTCCGGAACACTTAGGCTGGTCGGCATGTGTCCTTCTTCGTTCCTGTGTCTGTCCCTTCAGGGAAATGTCACGTGATGGATACCGGAGTCCTGTTAGCCCGCTACAGCCCGGTTTACAGGAGTCCTGCTAGCCCAGTGCTACAGCCCGGATTCACTTGCTGATGACCGACACGTTCGATGCTGGGTCATGGATGCCTGTCCCTGTAAGTCTGTGCCACTTTGGGTTTACGACTAGCCATGTCAGCCCGGGCTCTTTACCATATGGATGCTAGCGACACTATGATATACGTGTGCCAAAAGGCGCAAACGGTCCCGGGCAAAGGTAAGACGACACCCGTGGGAATACCGTGCCTGAGGCCGCAAAGTGATATGAGGTGTTACATGCTAGATCGATGTGGCATCGAGTCGGGGTCCTGACATGACCCAACATTCAGAGCGAACAAGCAACAAGCGGAAGTATTACATGTCTGAGTACAGACATCTACAAATGAAAAAGGCTGAAGAGCGTGACTATCTAAAACATCCGATCAAGATCGTAGCTGAGGTACAAGCTACTCGTCGAAGTCCACGAGAACACTAGTAAGACCGAAGTCTCCGCTGCAAAAACATAAATAAAGCAACATGAGTACAAAGGTACTCAGCAAGACTTACATCAGATCCTATCATACATGCATTTGTATCAAGAGGGTAATGTGGGGTTTAGTTGCAGCAAGCCAGCTTTGACTCAGTGGCTATCCTGTTCTAATACTACGAGAACTTCTCTGAGGTGATAGGGCGCGCACGACTCCACTAATCACCACACAATACACTACTATGGATTCAGCCCTGTCTCCCTACGAGAAGGCCATCCCATAGCACTCACACTTTGTCTTGAGTATTTTAGAGTATCCACTTCAAGTTGTCTATGTACCATGTAAGCATCCAAGAAGTCCATAACCGCGGACCTGGCTATTCGAATAGATCATGTTAACCCTGCAGGGGTGTACTTCTTCACACACGCTCTCGCCACTTACCGCCATGTACATGTCATGTATCTCGGCAACCTTCAAGCGGAAGCCTGGCGAGGGTGTCGGCCACGACCTGACTATCCGCACAAGACTCTAGCCCAGGTTTATCGCCTATTCGGGTTCCATCCGCAAGGAGATCCGGCCGGGGTGTCGCTCACGGCCCCAAACGATGTGTGCAGGGTTCCCGAGCCCACCATCTGGGTGCCACTCGGTACACCAGGCCACGTGTGCCTAGTCTGTCCCAAGCCCACCCTGCCGGGTGCCACTTGGTAGAAAAATAGCACTACCTACAAACACCAGAAACTAGTTGCGACTCCTGGACAGAGATCAAGTTGGTTAATAAGTCGAGAGGGGTCGAGTTACCGGAACCCAATGTGTGGTAGTATCGAGTCATTGGACAATATACATAGAACTCAGTGCTTAAGGACGGTTCCAGTGAGACAACCCACCATGTACTCCTACATGGCCTCTCACCGCTACCTTTACCAAATCGTGTTCACACACTTAACTCTCAGCATCAGAACATAGAACACTGCACTCCAATTCATTCCCAATGAATTAGACCTGACACACTCTAAGCAATAGCAGGCATGGCATGGTAGGAACACACCAATGGCTTCAATCAACTCCTACACATGCTAGTGGGTTTCAACTATTTACTGTGGCAATGACAGGTCATGTACAGGAATGGGTTCAACGACCGCAGCACAAAGTAGCAATTGAATCATTGTTGTCCTAATGCAATAAATGAGAGTAGGAGCGAGAGAGTAGGATTGTATCGGAATGAACAAGGGGGTTTGCTTGCCTGGTAGATCAACAAGGAAGGCACTGCTCCTCAGACAGGTACTCTGGAACGGTCTACGGAGCAGGACCTATCGAGAAGGAACGGTGTTGGCAATCAATACACAAGCATATGCAACAATATGATGCATGATCATGGCATGTAGATGTGGTGCTGTTTGAGCTAATGCAACTAGCTGTTATTTGGATGGAGTCCATTTGAACCAAAGATTCAAATGCAACTCCAAGTTAAGCTCTTATATATGCCATTTACATGTTTTCACTTATACAGTAGGTATAAGTTGGTTTTTCATGCATGAAACTAGTACAGATGGATAGATTGCATTTTTCTGATAATTTTTCATATATAAATTATTTCAATCTGAGTTACGGTTGAATTTCTATGATTTATTGAAGTTTAAATCATTTTCTGGAATTTCCTGATTTAATTTAAATCCAGAAAATGGATAACTGCGTCAGCGTGACGTCAGCGGGTCAACGGCCAGGTCCAGGTCAAACCTGACCAGTGGGACCCATACGTCAGTGTCATGGTTAATTAACAGAGTTAATTAATTGTCAAGCTAATCTTAAACTAAAAATTAATAGGGTCGGCCCCCACATGTCAGTGTCACAGTGGGGGTAGTTAGCGGGGTTGACCCAGTCAATCCCGCCGGTGTTTAGCCGCCGGCGAGGCCGATCGCGGTGGAGGGCTCGGGATTGTCGCTCCGGCGACCATCCGGGCGGCGGAGACCATCTCCGAGGAGCTGGTGCTCGCGCGCATCAAGTGGGGCAGGGGGGAGGAGCCGGGGAGGCCGGAGCTCGCCGGAGCAGAGCTCGCGGCGGCGGCCGGAGCTCGGGCTCGAGCGGTAGAGGGGCTGGAGGGCACAGGGAGGCCACCCGAGGGGCTCTGCGGCACCCTCGTGGCACCAGGAGCACGGTGACGCGCTCGGTTGCGGGCTGCGGTGGCCAGGGCGACGGCGGCGACATGAACGGCGGCGAGGAGCTACGGCCATTGTGGGGAAAGGGGGCTACGGCGCGAGAACGGAGGAGTGGGGAGAGGGGAATGGAGCAGAAGCTCACAGCGGACTCGACGGGCTTGTCGGCGAGCTCGGGGACGCGCTGAAGACGGCGGGGCGGCGAAGACGATCTCCGGCGACCGGAGGCGAAGATGGCGACGGCGACGGCTCCACGGGGCGCCCCGGCTTGCGTGGCTCGGCGGAGAGCTTCAGGACGAGGAGGCGGAGCTCCTGCGCGTATCAGAGAGGCGAGGGGGAGGCGGTGGCTACGGTGACGGCAGGCAACGGCGTTGGTGGCGTTCGGCTAGCGAGAGAGAGAGCGGCAGAGAGGGAGAGTGAGTGAAAGAAGGGGAGGGCGGGATCCAAACGGCACCCACGCATCTATCCGCGGCGTCGACATGGCGGGGGAAGCAGGCAGGCTACCAGGAGGTGGCCGGACGCGTGCGTGCGCGCCGCGGGCACACGTCCTTGTCCTCCTGGCGCGGTGGAGACGATGACTGGCGCTGGCCAGTCGGCTGGGCCGGCCTGTTGGGCCACTAGACCAGGCCAGGCCACACAGGGGCTGCAGGTAAGTCCAGGTAGTTCCACTTCTACCTATTTCTTTTTCTATTTTCTGACATTTGTTTTGATTTAATAAAAATACTAAATCATTTTATTTACTTATGCCAATTTTTGTAGGAACTAGTGGTATTATTCCAGAGCTCCTCAACAAATGGCATAATTTTTGGACATATATTATATATATAACAAATATATATCCAATGCAAATAATTATGCATTAATTCCAAATGCCCAAAATAAATACTTATGGGCTCTTAAAAATATTGGTTTGATTTTTATCTCTGTCCAATATTTTCAGAGAGCAACATGAGCATTTTCTTGGACCTTTTTGGAGCAATTTTTATTTGGGTCATTTCCAAAAATGATTCTGAGGGTTTCGAAAATCCTCATTTCAGAATTAAATGGAATTTAAACATGATGCACACATGACTATCTAGCCTAGATCATACCAGAACTAGGGATGTGACAACTCGCCCCCACTTGAAAGAATCTCGTCCCGAGATTCAGGGGTCGATGGAAAGAAAGTGGGGTACTCCAGTCGAAGACGATCTTCTCGCTCCCAGGTAGCTTCTCTCTCGGAATGATGAGACCACTGAACCTTGAGAAACTTGATGTTCTGACGTTGAGTGACACGCTCTGCTTGATCAAGAATGCGAACAGGGTACTCTCGATATGTGAGGTTATCTTGGAGATCAAGCATTTCGTGGTCCACTCCACGGATGGGATCCGAGAAGCAACGCCTGAGTTGAGAGACGTGGAAGACATCATGAACTCGAGAAAGATGTGGGGGTAGTTCCAACTGGTAGGCAACCTCTCCTCGTTTAGCGAGAATGTGAAAAGGACCAATGTAATGAGGAGCCAACTTGCCCTTGATACCGAATCGATGGGTACCCTTCAAAGGAGTAACCCGAAGGTAAGCTTTGTCGCCAACTTCATAAGTCATATCCTTATGATGACAATCATACTTGCTCTTTTGACGAGACTGGGCTGTTTTCAAATTCTCACGAATGATGCGAACTTGCTCTTCTGCCTCCTGGATCATGTCCGGTCCAAAGAATTGTCTTTCACCGGTTTCTGACCAGTTCAAAGGTGTTCGACATCTTCGTCCATAGAGAATCTCGAAAGGAGCTTTCTTGAGACTGGATTGATAACTATTCTTATAAGCAAACTCGGCGATAGGAAGACATTTCTCCCAATCCATACCGAATGAGATAACGCAAGCTCTAAGCATGACTTCGAGAATTTGGTTGACCCTTTCCACCTGACCACTCGACTGAGGGTGGAAAGCGGTACTGAAGGAAAGATGGATTCCCATGGCAGTTTGGAAACTCTCCCAGAAATGAGAGGTGAAACGACTACCACGGTCTAAATTGATCTCTTGTGGAACACCATGAAGTGACACTATTCGAGAAATGTATAAGTCAGCAAGCTGGCTAGCAGTGATACTCTCCTGAACAGGAAGGAAGTGAGCCACTTTGCAAAGACGATCAATGACTATGAAGATAGCATTGTTCCCTTTCTTGGTCCTGGGAAAGCCGGTGATGAAGTCCATACCAACTTTATCCCATTTCCACTCAGGAATAGCTAAAGGCTAAAGGGTGCCAGCAGGTCTCTGATGCTCTGCCTTAACGCGACGACAAACATCACAGTTAGCAATAAACTGAGCGATTTCTCTCTTCATCCTAGTCCACCAGAACCTCTGGCGTAGGTCCTGATACATCTTAGTACTACCGGGATGAATCGTGAGAGGAGATTCATGCGCCTCCTTAAGAATCAATTGTCGAAGATGTTGCTTCTTGGGGACCACCAGGCGGTTCCCAAAGAAAACAACACCTCGATCATCTATAGAGAAACTACCAGCAACCCCCTTGGCAATGTTTCTCTTGATCCGAGTAATCCCCGTATCATGCTTCTTGGCTTCTATGATATGATCCACAAGAGTAGGTTTCGCCACCAAGGTAGAAAGGAATCCGTGAGGAGCAATGTGAAGGTTAAGCTTACAGAATTCCTCATGGAGAAGTGGTTGGCCCTGCTACAACATGAGGTTGTTGCAATAGGATTTACGACTTAGTGCATCAGCCATGACATTGGCTTTTCCTGGAGTGTAAGTAATCCCTAGATGATAATCTGAGATCACCTCCAACCAACGTCTTTGCCTAAGGTTCAAATCTGGTTGGGTGAAGATATACTTGAGGCTCTGGTGATCGGTGTAGATCTCGCAACGTTTACCAAGAAGGTAATGTCGCCAGGTCTTGAGTGCATAGACTACGGCTGCAAGCTCTAGATCATGTGTAGTATAATTCTCCTCATGTGGATGCAATTGTCGAGATGCATAGGCAATCACATGACGATCCTGCATAAGAATGCAACCTAGTCCCTGTCGTGAGGCGTCGCAGTAGATAACAAAGTCTTTAGTGAAATCTGGTGGCACAAGTATGGGAGCAGAAGTCAGGCGTCTTTTCAGTTCCTGAAAACTGTACTCACACTGTGGGGACCACTCAAACTTTTTATCTTTCTTGAGAAGTTCCGTGAGGGGTTTGGCTACTTTGGAGAAGTTTTCAACAAAGCGGAGACAATAGCTGGCTAGACCAAGGAAACTCCTAACTTGTTTAACGGTTTCAGGTGGAGTCCAATCGAGAACGGCCTTAACTCTCTCGGGATTGACAGCAATGCCCTTACCAGAGATTACGTGGCCTAGGTAGTTCACTTCTGGCAACCAAAATTCACACATGGAGAACTTGGCATAAAGGCGGTGCTCTCTGAGTTTTTCTAACACAAGTCTAAGATGTTCGGCATGCTCTTCCTCGTTCTTCGAGTAAATAAGAATATCATCGAGGTAAACCACGACGAACTTATCTAAGTACTCCATGAAGATCGAGTTCATCAAGCAGGAGAAAGTGGCTGGGGCGTTGGTTAGACCGAAGGACATGACGGTGTACTCGTACTGGCCATAATGACTAACAAAAGCCGTCTTAGGAATGTCCCCATTTCTGATCTTGATTTGGTGGTAGCCTAACCTCAAATCCATCTTAGAGAAGACTGAGGATCCAGCGAGCTGATCATACAGGTCGTTGATCCTGGGGAGCGGATACTTGTTCTTTATCGTGACCAAATTAACGGGACGATAATCCACAACCATCTGGTCCGTACCATCCTTCTTCTTGATGAAGAGGACGGGGCAAGCCCAAGGAGAAGAACTAGGACGGATGAAACCCTTTTGCAAGGACTCATCAAGTTGTTTCTTAACCTCGACTAGTTCTAAGGGTGCCATCTTGTAAGGTCTCCTGGAGATTAGAGCAGTTCCTGGGATAAGATCTATGACGAACTCTACATCTCTGTCAGGTGGAACACCTAGCAGTTCCTCTGGAAAGACATCCGGAAAGTCACGGACTACCGAGATATCTTCAAGGTCTGGAAGAGGGCTGGCATTGAGAGAATAGAGCTGACGCCTTGCAACTCTAGTGGAGACAGTGACTATCTTGCTAGATGGGTGTGTAAGCTGAACAGACCTGGTGTAACAATCAATCTTGGCATGATGAGCTATCATCCAGTCCATACCCAAGATGATGTTAATATCTGAGGACTTGAGGGCTACAAGTGATGCAAGAAATACAAGTCTATCAACAAGGATTTCATTACCATAGCTGATTCTGGTGGTTTGCCATCTAGACCCTGGTGTTTGGATTTCAAGTGGAGTTGGCATGTCACAAAATGATATGTCGTGCAAACGAGCATAACCTTCAGAGATGAAAGAATGGGGTGCTCCAGTATCGAATAGAACCGATGCTGGGTGACAGTTGACAAGGAGTGTACCAAGAACGACATCCGGATCATCATGAGCGTCTTTAGCTGAGACGTGATGCACACGTCCACGTTCAGTGGAATCTAACTTGACACTGATCATCTTGCATGGTGGCTTAACACAGCCAACAGACTTCTTGGGCTGGGGTGGAGCATAACTAGTCTGAGAGCAGTCACGTGCATAGTGTCCTGGCTTCCCGCATGTGAAGCAAGTCCCTGAGGTTGGACGTGGACCCGCACTGACAAGCGGTCTACCAATGGGCCTGGGTGGAACATACGACTGAGCTGGGGGAGACACCACATAGGTTGGCCTTGGTGTATATCCAGAAGGAAGAGCGGAGTTTGGAACCCAAATCCGGCGCTTTTGAGAACTAGAACCGGAAGAAGATCCCAAATCACGGGTGTGCTTACGGGACTCCTCGTAAGTGAGCTAAGTTGTCTCTGCATTGATGGCCTTGTTCACAAGAGCTTGGAATGTATCACAATGATGTAGGTGGAGATCATGACGCAACTTGGGGTTGAGACCCTTCCGGAACCTAGCCTGCTTCTTGGCGTCCGTGGACACCTCTTCTATGGCATAGCGGGCGAGGTTCTCGAACTCTCTACTGTAAGCTTCAACAGCCATCTTACTCTGGGTGAGACTACAGAACTCTTCTCTCTTACGATCGATGAGGGCCTCAGGAATGTGATGCTTGCGAAAAGCCTCAGTGAAATCTCTCTAGGTAGGAATCTAGCCAGCTGGAAGTACAACCTCATAGTTCTGCCACCAAAGACTAGCAGGACCTTCCAGGTGGTATGTGGCATAGGTGACCTTTTCATCTTCAGCTACATTCATGGAACACAGCTTATGAGTGATGCTACGGAGCCAGTCATCTGCATCGAGGGGCTCGATGGAATGATGAAAGGTAGGTGGGTGCAAGCGAATGAAGTCATGAATGGTTACAGACCCTTTGAACTGATATGCGGTGTTCTCCTCAATACGTGCCAACAAGCGGTTAGACTCGCGCTTGTTCCTCTCCATCTCTAACATGAACTCTGCCAACGAAGGTTGGTCGGGAGGATCCTCGTCCCTACCATCTCCGTGGTTCTGGCTACGAGCAACAGAACTTCGCTTAACTGATGACATCCTGAGAAACGAAACCAAGGACGGAATCATCATCAACTATTGGCTGTAGAATGTAGGATAAGGAAATTAGTAACTCTCAAACTCCTAGGGAAATTCCGGTAGCATAACGACAGTAAAATGCTCAGAATGAGACATCCTGCTAAAAATGGGGTAGTATACCAACTCAACATCACCACTCTAGGTTCTGGGATAGTACTAAACAGACTACACCAGAAGTACTCGAAACTGGGGTATGTCAGGACCCCGACTCAATGCCACATCGATCTAGCATGTAACACCTCATATCACTTTGCGGCCTCACGCACGGTATTCCCATGGGTGTCGCCTTACCTTAGCCCGGGACCGTTTGCGCCTTTTGGCACACGTATATGACAGTGTCGCTAGCATCCATATGATAAGGAGCCCGGGCTGACATGGCTAGTCGTAAACCCAAAGTGGCACAGACTTACAGGGACAGGCATCCATGACCCAGCATCGAACGTGTCGGTCATCAGCGAGTGAATCCAGGCTGTAGCACTGGGCTAGCAGGACTCCGGTGAACCGGGCTGTAGCAGGCTAACAGGACTCCGGTATTCATCGCGTGACATTTCCCCGAAGGGACAGACACAGGAACGAAGAAGGACACATGCCGGCCAGCCTAAGTGTTCCGGAGCAGTAGCAAGCTACCATGGCTCGGTGGAAACACTAGGAGACATTTCCCGGTAAGAGAGGCTACTAAAGATAAACAACTAGATAGTCAGATCCCACACATACCAAGCATAGCAATAACATACACACAATATGCTCGATATGTGCAAATACAACATGGCATCACAACATGACTCTACAACTCAAGTATTTATTCAATAGGCTCCGAGGAGCGAGATATTACAAACAGGGGTCTCACGACCCAACATTCAGAGCATACAAATCAAAGCACAAGCGGAAGCTATCATGTCTGAGTACAGACATCTATAAATGAAAAAGGCTGAGAAGCCTGACTATCTACCAGATCCTGCCGAGGGCACAAGATCGTAGCTGAGGTAACAAGCTAAACGTCGAAGACCACGCGGAATTACTAGTGAGACTGAAGTCTCTCTGCAAAAACATAAAATAGGCAAACGTGAGTACAAATGTACCCAGCAAGACTTACATCAGAACTATCTACATATGCATCATTATCAACAAAGGGATGGTGGGGTTTAACTGCAGCAAGCCAGCTTTGACTCGGTGGCTAACCTGAACTACGACTGCAAGTAACTCTTTTGAGGTGGCGCACACGAGTCCACATATTCACCAACCAATACACCACTATGGAACAGATCCCGTCTCCCTACGAGAACGCCATCCATAGCACTCACGCTTATCTTGCGTATTTCAGAGTATCCACTTTCACTTGTCTATGAACTGATATAAGCAACCCAGAAGTCCTTATCCGCGGACACGGCTATTCGAATAGATGATGTTAACCCTGCAGGGGTGTACTTCTTCACACACGCTCTCACCACTTACCGCCGTTTACACGACATGTACTCGGCAACCTTCAAGCGGAAGCCCAACGTGGGTGTCGGCCACGGCCTACCTAAACACTCGAGTCTCTAGTCCAGGTTTATCGCCTATTCGGGTTCCATCCATGAGGAGATCCGGCCGGAGTTTCGCTCACAGCCCCAAACGATGTGAACAGGGTTCCGTGACACCAAACGGGCGCCCGGTATACCCGGCCACGTGCCTACCGCATCACAGCCCACCCCTCCGGTCAGCGCTGCGCACGGCCTCCAGCATACTACAAACACCAGAAACTACTTGCAACTCCTGGACAGAGGACAAGGGTGATTAAGAAGCCGAGAGGGTCCATTGGTTTCGGGCCCAATGCGTGGTAGTAGCTGAATCATGGATCACAAACACAGAACTCAGTTCCTGAGGACGGCTGCAATGAGACAACCCACCATGTACTCCTACATGGCCTCTCACCGCTACCTTTACCAAATCGTGTTCACACACTTAGCTCACACACAGTAGGACATGTTCACACGCCTCTGATTCATCCCCGATAAATCAGACCTGACTCAACTCTAAGCAATAGCAGGCATGACAAACAAACATGAATGAGTAGGCACAATAGGGCTCAAACAACTCCTACTCATGCTAGTGGGTTTCATCTATTTACTGTGGCAATGACAGGTCATGCAAAGGATAAGGGGTTCAGCTACCGCAGCAAGTAACAAATATGTCGTTGTTGTCCTAATGCAGTAAAAGAGAGCAGGAGCGAGAGAGTGGGATTTTATCGGAATGAACAAGGGGGTTTTGCTTGCCTGGCACTTCTGAAGATAACATTGAGTCTTCATCAGTGTCAACGATCACAACGTCGGAACATCGTCTACCGGGAGGGAACAGATACCGGCAACAGAGAAGAACACAATCAATGCAATGCACAAAATGATGCATGCTATGACATGGCAATATGAATGTGTTTTGAGCTAATGCAACTAGCAACAGATTAAATGAAGTTGGTTTGAATACAAGATTCAAATTCAAACTCCATATGTGATTGTTCAAATGCCATTTAATTGATTTGTGCTAAACAGCAGCTATAAGTTGTTCTAACATGCATGAAAATGGTACAGATGGATTCCTTGAATTTTTCTGATAATTTTTCATATATAACTTGTTTGATTTGGAGTTACGGTTAATTTTCTATGATTTATTGAAGTTTAGAATATATTCTGGAATCATTAAATCATTTAAGATTTATTTAAATTTCAGAAAGGAATTATTGCGTCAGCATGACGTTGGCATGACGTCACAGGTCAACAGGGGCTGGTCCGGTCAAACCTGACGTGTGGGGGCCACACGTCAGTGGCACGGGAGCTAATCCCGGTCAAACCCAGCGCTGACTGGGGTTTGACCAGGGGTGGGGCCCACTGTCAGTGGCTGTGGGTTTAATTAGTGGGGCCATTATCACTGATTAAGCGTGCCACGTCGGCGGTCGCCGGAGTATCGCCGGCGGCGACCATTCCGCACGGCGGCGCGGCTCGGATTCGAGCTAGGGGCGATGGTTTGGCGCGCGGTTTGGCTCATTAGAACGTCCGCGACGCGGCGCGTCCAGCGGTGGCTGTGGCCGCGGCTGGGGTGGCCGGAGCCGACGACGGCGATGGCAAGTGCGGCGGCCGGAGCTTCGGGTTCGAGCGGGGCGAGGCCACAGAGGACGGGAGGGATGGCTAAGGGGCTCACCGAGCTCCTGAAGATGCTAGGAGCACGGTGCCGTGCTCGGTTTCGAGCCTTGCTGGCTGCAGTGACGGCGGCGACATCGCCGGCGGCGTGGGGTTCTCGGCTCGTTGTGAACGGCGGCTAGAGAGGGAGGTAGGGCACGGGGAGAGGGGGAATCGGGTCAAAGGCTCACCGCGGAGCTGCAGGGAGGGTTAGTGGGCTCGGGGGCGCGTCGGAGTGGCCGAATCGACGGAGAAGGGCGCCGGGGCCGAAGCTTGGAGATGATGACGATGGCGGCTGCTCGGGGCCCTTCTGGTCGCGTGAGACGTCGAGGAGGTCGAGGGCGGCACTGCGGAGCTCGGGAGCGCGTCGGGGAGGAGAGGGGGTGGTGGTGGCCGCGGCGAACGGCGTCGGTGGCGACGGGGCTCCGCTCGGTGGAGGAGAGAGGGAGCCAGAGAAAGGGGGGAGAAGGCACGGGGAGAGTGCGAGGCCTGGGAGGGTGCGTGGCGTTGCGGACGGGGTCCAGGGCGACGAGAGGAAGCAGGAGGTGGCCAGGGGGAAGCAGGAGGTGGCCGAGGCCTCTCGGGCGCGCGCCACGCCTCGCCTCTGTTCGTCCTCCTGGCAGAGGAGGAAGATGACAAGGGGGAGGAGGTGGGCTGGGCCGGCCAGATGGGCTGGCCAGCTGGGCCACTGGAGGAGCTGGGCCGGCTCTGGTGGGCTGCACGGGTGAGGCCAGGTAACTTCCTTCTCTCTCTCTTTTATTTCTGTTTTGTTTTATTTAATTTATTTTGCCACTGTTTTGAATTTAAAATAATTCAAACAATGCCAAAAACTCCTCTGAATATTTTATATAGCTAGATGGACTTTTCCAAAAGCTTATAAAATATTTCAGGGGTATTTGAAATTATATTCTAATTATATGAATATAATTCAAATTCAAATAGCTAATGAATTAAATCCAAAGTCCCAAAAATAATTCCTTAAAAATGTTCAATATTTTGGTTGGGACCAGAACCCTTACCAAAAATTATCAAACATTTAAGAAGAGCATTTTGGAGCAATGAATGAGATTTCTAGGGTTTTTGCCCCTCTTTTATTTAAGTTTTTGAGGCTTCCAAAATTCCTCAATTCAAGTTTCGAAAATATAGACATGATGCACACATGAAGCTAGCCTAGAGCATTACCAGAAGCTAGGGATGTGACAATTCACCCCCACTAAACATAAATCTCGTCCCGAGATTCAAGCGTAGGGTAAGGTGAAGGGGGAACGCAAACTAGTATAATCTTCACGATCCAGGGTGCACTTCAGTTGAACGTTGATTCATTCACCATCATTGTCTTGATGTCTTGCTCTGAGAAATCCTGCCAACATGACCTGGAGATAAAGAGACTCTAGAAGGGTCGATCTCCTCGAAGATCGAACAACTCAGGACTAACTCACAGAATGAGACATAGCAACACCTCTCGAGCTGAGAGACGAAGCACACATCTAGAGGGATGGAGTGGAACAAATGATGAGGGTTCACTAGGTAGACAACAATTTTCACGCTTAAGAAGGTGGTGAACGGTTGCCAATGTTGCGAGGAGTTGAGTTGCCATGATACCACGACGAAACATCCTGGAGGAGGTGATTCGTAGATTATTACCTTAAGTGGCAAAAAGAATTACTTTTGATTCAGAGATCATTGAAACTCTTCATACCAGCCTAAGGCAGTTCACAACGATCGTTTGGAGGGGGTCGGTAGAATGGCATACTCGGACTTGGATGATGTGGATTACCTTGTTGAAGACAACGCAATGGATGATTTTTGCTTATCACCGGAAATGGAAGGGACCCATGGTAGAATGGCACATTGGCGGTGCAAGCTGGGAACAAAATGCAAATGCTGGGAATGATTCTAGTAACTGGGGAGAGGCTCAACAATAGAGAGTTATTCCACTATTGGAATGGTTATAGCATTGCCGAGGAAACTGAGAGCACTCCAGTTAGTGTCGATGATAACACCTAGCGCTTGTGCGTGCTCTCAAGAACTTGAGCATTTCCATATTCATCAGGATTTTACCAATATCCGTGTCAAGGATCCTGGCAACACAACTTGCTACCATGATGAATGATGATGGATGATGCAGATGCAAAGGAAGATAACACCTTCTCAGATTTCACCTTAGCGAAGCCAAGGAACAAAATCTGGATGATCGACCGAGAGACATTTAGCACTCCGCTTCTAATGTTCTCCTTGATGTGCTAGCGTAATCCACCCATAGATATGGTTTATATCTAGAACATCAAGTAAAAGGTCGGCTTCGGAATCTCAAAATTCCATAGGGCAACTAGGGAGTAAATCCTACGAAATCCCTATGGGGAGGTGGCCAACTTCCTCAATCAAGATACTACAATAACAGGTCTACCGGATGGGTGTGTTGGCCACGACATCCACCTTACCGATTATCGAGAGACCAATATTATAGTTCTTGGGAAATGTTCCAACCATCATATCTGCCTGAGATTCAGATCTGGTTGGTGTCAGGATATTCCAGACTCATCGAGTCTAGGAAGAAAAACGGAAGTTTGCAACACAAATCGACGAGATGACGTTGCGGGATTCTCGGGAGATGAACTACGATAGCAAGCTCCAAACATGAGCTGGTTCTGCTACAAACATGTGAACACGTTGTCCAAGACAAGCATGACCACAAAGTAGTCTTATAATAAAACACTACCGAGTTCAGGAGGGGGAACCATCAACGAGGATATCGAAGTCCTTACATAAGTCCGGATTAGCTCTTATGAAGGAACTCCTTCTCCTTGAACAAATCAATCAGTGGCTTGGTGTGCTAGGATACACATATGGAATGAAGGTTGCAAGTCTCCAGACCACAGAATACTTCGCACGTGTGCATGACTGACTTGCGATGATTCCAGAGGAAGCAACATTGACTTTCTCGAGTCCACGGCGGCAACTTGCATCAAATGCACATGAACTAGAGGAAGTCACTTCCTTCATCCAAACATATGCTTCATGAGCTAGCATGAACAAATGCTTTCAAAAGTTTCCAATACTAGCTTAATGTTCAACAAAATCATGGAGGAGATAAGGATGTTGGCAATGGGCTCAACAACAATTCATCTGGGTTTCCTTTTAAAAGGAATTCCATAGTTAAGTGAACAAGTGATAGCATTGGTCAGACCAAAGATGTAATGGTGTATGCTCGAGGGATCAACCACGAGTAAGACAACATTACGAATATCGTTGGTTCTGATTTGATTTGACGATAGCCCATACTCAATCAAGGGTTCGGGTAAGATAATAGATCCAACAATCGATCACAGGGATCAATCGATGAAGATATCATCTTTCTTCAACACACACACACACACAAAAAGATATCCCTTAACATGAACTAAGTCGGACAAGCTTTTATCTTCCAACTCTCCAAGTTGTTGTTTAGCTTATCCAACTAGCTCAGGGTATCCAACACGGATTCTTGGAGAAGGGGTGGTTTACAGGAATAAACCAACTTGATCACGAACTCAACATAGCGGTCAGGTGACAACCTGGTAATACTTCTGAGAAGATATTCAGAAAATCACGAACCACCGGTATGTTACTAAGCTCGAGAACAATCTCGCTTTTCAGGGCAAGACGATATGATCAATAGAGCAAAGATTTGAAATGGTCCTAACTCATCGATCGAGGAGTGAACCAGGAGAATGGACTAGGTAGCACGATCAATCTTAGAATGATGATTCAATAACCAACACACTAAGAATGAAATTATTGTCCTTTAACTACCCAGCAACGAGGTTGCTAGGCGTATTGATTTCACACATCACAATTCATTTGTCGGTATTCCGGTTGCATCAACACGAAGACCGAGGAATGACTAATGATGGCAAGAAGTATCACTGTACCAAGAGTTCATAGGATGGTGTGCAATTCCTATAACAATCCCGGTATAAAGATGGTAATACTCCAAGGTAGAACAGAACAAAAGCTGGATTAGCAATTTGATCTGCAAAGCACAACTTCTTTGACCCAATCCTGGATATGGAAGAGGTACTGGAGTTTGTTTCTCCTAGTCATTCTGCGATAGAATGGCTTGACGGACCACAAGAGTAATAGGCATCGATAAACGAACGCACGCATACTCTTGACTATCAATTGATAGACGAGGGTCAGAATGCAACTAAAGAGAACAACTCAAAGGAACATATAATTTTCTGAGTTGTGGATGCATAGATTAGTATGTCGAACCAAGTTCAACATATTTCTTCCGGATAACCCATGCAGAGAGGTAGAACTGGCAGAGTCACGATTTATGAATGGAGAACTCCTCAAGAGTACTCTAATTGTGATTTTTTTTGATCCAATAAACATCTGCCATAAGCGGTTCATAGTATTTGGAAGAAGGAAATACCACGGACCTCAAGGACTATCGCAAAAGTTACTAATAACCTAAGGGAGCTAGCAATTACTATCAACATGAAGTAAGTAGGGTGGATCTCGGGTTCAAAACCCAGAAATAGAATACCTACTACTAAGTGGCATCACGGGATGCTTTCGAGAATAAAGCCAGAATCATCACACTGGGATCACAAAACATTGCTAGATTACTAGGTGACTCCCTAAACACCTAGGCCATAATAGTAACTCCAACATAATGTCAAGGCAATAGAATACCTCAACTCAACAATTAGTGTGATTGAGCTGGCATAAAGGAACATCGAAACCAGAGGGAAAGGATTTTGCAAATGCATCAGACTATTTAGAAACCTGGGATGACTCGGACAGCATAACGGCTGTAAATGCTCAGAAAAGACTTGAGACATTCACAAAAATGGTGGCATAACCACTCAGAAGCACAATATCAAGGTCTCGAGATCAACAGTTAACATACAGAAGTACTAGGAACTGAAACGAGGCTTAAGTCCAACAATCTATAAGTCTACGGATTAGTAACACGTGATCCTGATAGAAAGAAGAGATAGCCTAGTTCTTAATCCCCGTAGAAGAGAAGATGATGACTCAGATCAGAAGGCCATGAGGTATAAGGAGTAAAAAGAGCCTTACGTTCCATCCCACAATCAATTCCCTTATATAACTAAGAATTTCTAGACTCAACTTCGACCAGTTTGGCTTGGTAATCCTACAGGCAGTCAAGCTCTGATACCAACGCTGTCAGGACCCCGACTCAATGCCACATCGATCTAGCATGTAACACCTCATATCACTTTGCGGCCTCACGCACGGTATTCCCACGGGTGTCGCCTTACCTTAGCCCGGGACCGTTTGCGCCTTTTGGCACACGTATATGACAGTGTCGCTAGCATCCATATGATAAGGAGCCCGGGCTGACATGGCTAGTCGTAAACCCAAAGTGGCACAGACTTACAGGGACAGGCATCCATGACCCAGCATCGAACGTGTCGGTCATCAGCGAGTGAATCCAGGCTGTAGCACTGGGCTAGCAGGACTCCGGTGAACCGGGCTGTAGCAGGCTAACAGGACTCCGGTATTCATCGCGTGACATTTCCCCGAAGGGACAGACACAGGAACGAAGAAGGACACATGCCGGCCAGCCTAAGTGTTCCGGAGCAGTAGCAAGCTACCATGGCTCGGTGGAAACACTAGGAGACATTTCCCGGTAAGAGAGGCTACTAAAGATAAACAACTAGATAGTCAGATCCCACACATACCAAGCATAGCAATAACATACACACAATATGCTCGATATGTGCAAATACAACATGGCATCACAACATGACTCTACAACTCAAGTATTTATTCAATAGGCTCCGAGGAGCGAGATATTACAAACAGGGGTCTCACGACCCAACATTCAGAGCATACAAATCAAAGCACAAGCGGAAGCTATCATGTCTGAGTACAGACATCTATAAATGAAAAAGGCTGAGAAGCCTGACTATCTACCAGATCCTGCCGAGGGCACAAGATCGTAGCTGAGGTAACAAGCTAAACGTCGAAGACCACGCGGAATTACTAGTGAGACTGAAGTCTCTCTGCAAAAACATAAAATAGGCAAACGTGAGTACAAATGTACCCAGCAAGACTTACATCAGAACTATCTACATATGCATCATTATCAACAAAGGGATGGTGGGGTTTAACTGCAGCAAGCCAGCTTTGACTCGGTGGCTAACCTGAACTACGACTGCAAGTAACTCTTTTGAGGTGGCGCACACGAGTCCACATATTCACCAACCAATACACCACTATGGAACAGATCCCGTCTCCCTACGAGAACGCCATCCATAGCACTCACGCTTATCTTGCGTATTTCAGAGTATCCACTTTCACTTGTCTATGAACTGATATAAGCAACCCAGAAGTCCTTATCCGCGGACACGGCTATTCGAATAGATGATGTTAACCCTGCAGGGGTGTACTTCTTCACACACGCTCTCACCACTTACCGCCGTTTACACGACATGTACTCGGCAACCTTCAAGCGGAAGCCCAACGTGGGTGTCGGCCACGGCCTACCTAAACACTCGAGTCTCTAGTCCAGGTTTATCGCCTATTCGGGTTCCATCCATGAGGAGATCCGGCCGGAGTTTCGCTCACAGCCCCAAACGATGTGAACAGGGTTCCGTGACACCAAACGGGCGCCCGGTATACCCGGCCACGTGCCTACCGCATCACAGCCCACCCCTCCGGTCAGCGCTGCGCACGGCCTCCAGCATACTACAAACACCAGAAACTACTTGCAACTCCTGGACAGAGGACAAGGGTGATTAAGAAGCCGAGAGGGTCCATTGGTTTCGGGCCCAATGCGTGGTAGTAGCTGAATCATGGATCACAAACACAGAACTCAGTTCCTGAGGACGGCTGCAATGAGACAACCCACCATGTACTCCTACATGGCCTCTCACCGCTACCTTTACCAAATCGTGTTCACACACTTAGCTCACACACAGTAGGACATGTTCACACGCCTCTGATTCATCCCCGATAAATCAGACCTGACTCAACTCTAAGCAATAGCAGGCATGACAAACAAACATGAATGAGTAGGCACAATAGGGCTCAAACAACTCCTACTCATGCTAGTGGGTTTCATCTATTTACTGTGGCAATGACAGGTCATGCAAAGGATAAGGGGTTCAGCTACCGCAGCAAGTAACAAATATGTCGTTGTTGTCCTAATGCAGTAAAAGAGAGCAGGAGCGAGAGAGTGGGATTTTATCGGAATGAACAAGGGGGTTTTGCTTGCCTGGCACTTCTGAAGATAACATTGAGTCTTCATCAGTGTCAACGATCACAACGTCGGAACATCGTCTACCGGGAGGGAACAGATACCGGCAACAGAGAAGAACACAATCAATGCAATGCACAAAATGATGCATGCTATGACATGGCAATATGAATGTGTTTTGAGCTAATGCAACTAGCAACAGATTAAATGAAGTTGGTTTGAATACAAGATTCAAATTCAAACTCCATATGTGATTGTTCAAATGCCATTTAATTGATTTGTGCTAAACAGCAGCTATAAGTTGTTCTAACATGCATGAAAATGGTACAGATGGATTCCTTGAATTTTTCTGATAATTTTTCATATATAACTTGTTTGATTTGGAGTTACGGTTAATTTTCTATGATTTATTGAAGTTTAGAATATATTCTGGAATCATTAAATCATTTAAGATTTATTTAAATTTCAGAAAGGAATTATTGCGTCAGCATGACGTTGGCATGACGTCACAGGTCAACAGGGGCTGGTCCGGTCAAACCTGACGTGTGGGGGCCACACGTCAGTGGCACGGGAGCTAATCCCGGTCAAACCCAGCGCTGACTGGGGTTTGACCAGGGGTGGGGCCCACTGTCAGTGGCTGTGGGTTTAATTAGTGGGGCCATTATCACTGATTAAGCGTGCCACGTCGGCGGTCGCCGGAGTATCGCCGGCGGCGACCATTCCGCACGGCGGCGCGGCTCGGATTCGAGCTAGGGGCGATGGTTTGGCGCGCGGTTTGGCTCATTAGAACGTCCGCGACGCGGCGCGTCCAGCGGTGGCTGTGGCCGCGGCTGGGGTGGCCGGAGCCGACGACGGCGATGGCAAGTGCGGCGGCCGGAGCTTCGGGTTCGAGCGGGGCGAGGCCACAGAGGACGGGAGGGATGGCTAAGGGGCTCACCGAGCTCCTGAAGATGCTAGGAGCACGGTGCCGTGCTCGGTTTCGAGCCTTGCTGGCTGCAGTGACGGCGGCGACATCGCCGGCGGCGTGGGGTTCTCGGCTCGTTGTGAACGGCGGCTAGAGAGGGAGGTAGGGCACGGGGAGAGGGGGAATCGGGTCAAAGGCTCACCGCGGAGCTGCAGGGAGGGTTAGTGGGCTCGGGGGCGCGTCGGAGTGGCCGAATCGACGGAGAAGGGCGCCGGGGCCGAAGCTTGGAGATGATGACGATGGCGGCTGCTCGGGGCCCTTCTGGTCGCGTGAGACGTCGAGGAGGTCGAGGGCGGCACTGCGGAGCTCGGGAGCGCGTCGGGGAGGAGAGGGGGTGGTGGTGGCCGCGGCGAACGGCGTCGGTGGCGACGGGGCTCCGCTCGGTGGAGGAGAGAGGGAGCCAGAGAAAGGGGGGAGAAGGCACGGGGAGAGTGCGAGGCCTGGGAGGGTGCGTGGCGTTGCGGACGGGGTCCAGGGCGACGAGAGGAAGCAGGAGGTGGCCAGGGGGAAGCAGGAGGTGGCCGAGGCCTCTCGGGCGCGCGCCACGCCTCGCCTCTGTTCGTCCTCCTGGCAGAGGAGGAAGATGACAAGGGGGAGGAGGTGGGCTGGGCCGGCCAGATGGGCTGGCCAGCTGGGCCACTGGAGGAGCTGGGCCGGCTCTGGTGGGCTGCACGGGTGAGGCCAGGTAACTTCCTTCTCTCTCTCTTTTATTTCTGTTTTGTTTTATTTAATTTATTTTGCCACTGTTTTGAATTTAAAATAATTCAAACAATGCCAAAAACTCCTCTGAATATTTTATATAGCTAGATGGACTTTTCCAAAAGCTTATAAAATATTTCAGGGGTATTTGAAATTATATTCTAATTATATGAATATAATTCAAATTCAAATAGCTAATGAATTAAATCCAAAGTCCCAAAAATAATTCCTTAAAAATGTTCAATATTTTGGTTGGGACCAGAACCCTTACCAAAAATTATCAAACATTTAAGAAGAGCATTTTGGAGCAATGAATGAGATTTCTAGGGTTTTTTCCCCTCTTTTATTTAAGTTTTTGAGGCTTCCAAAATTCCTCAATTCAAGTTTCGAAAATATAGACATGATGCACACATGAAGCTAGCCTAGAGCATTACCAGAAGCTAGGGATGTGACAGGGTATGACTCTGTCAACCAATCCTATGGGACTACGGAGTATTAACACGTGATCCTGATAGACGAAAGTGAAAGTCTAGTTCCTTAACCCCGTAGGAAAGGTAGGATGACTCGGATCAGAAGGCCATGAGGTAAAGGAGTAAAAAGAGCCTTACGTTCCTTCCCACAATCAATTCCCTTACATAACTAAAGAATTTCTAGACTCAACTTCGACCAGTTTGGCTTTGTAATCCTACAGGCAGTCAGGCTCTGATACCAAAGCTGTCAGGACCCCGATTATATGCCACACCTATCTAGCATGTAACACCTCATATCACTTTCTGGCCTCACGCACGGTATTCCCACGGGTGTCGCCTTACCATGCCCGGGACCGTTTGCGCCTTTTGGCACATGTATATGATAGTGTCGCTAGCATCCATATGACAAGAACCCGGGCTGACATGGCTAGTCATGAACCCGAAGTAGCACTAACTTACAGGGACAGGCATACATGACCCAGCATAAAACGTGTCGGTCATCAGCGAGTGAATCCGGGCTGTAGCAACTGGGATAGCAGGACTCCGGTAAACCGGGCTGTAGCAGGCTAACAAGACTCCGGTAGATAGCGCGTGACATTTCCCCAAAGGGACAGACACAGGAACGAAGAAGGACACATGTCGGCCAGCCTAAGTGTTCCGGAGCAGAAGCAAGCTACCAGGGCTCAGTGGAAGCACTAGGAGACATTTCCCGGTAAGAGAGGCTACTAAGGATAAACAACTAGATTGTCAGATCCCACACATAGCAATACACATTACACGTACGCATAACATGCAAGTATGTGTTGTACAACATGGCATCACAGCATAACTCAACAACTCATATAGATAAAGGCTTAGAAGAGCCATCATAGCATTTATTACAAATAGGCGTCACATGACCCAACATTCAGAGCAAACAAGCAACAAGCGGAAGTATTACATGTCTGAGTACAGACATCTACAAATGAAAAAGGCTGAAGAGCCTGACTATCTACAACATCCGATCAAGATTGTAGCTGAGGTACAAGCTACTCGTCGAAGTCCACGAGAACACTAGTAAGACCGAAGTCTCCACTGCAAAAACATAAATAAAGCAACATGAGTACAAAGGTACTCAGCAAGACTTACATCAGATCCTATCATACATGCATTTGTATCAAGAGGGTAATGTGGGGTTTAGTTGCAGCAAGCCAGCTTTGACTCAGTGGCTATCCTGTTCTACGACTACGAGAACTTCTCTGAGGTGATATGGCGCACATGAGTCCACTAATCACCACACAGTACACTATTATGGATTCATCCCCGTCTCCCTACGAGAAGGCCATCCATAGCACTCACACTTTGTCTTGAGTATTTTAGAGTATCCACTTCAAGTTGTCTATGTACCATGTAAGCATCCAAGAAGTCCATAACCGCGGACACGGCTATTCGAATAGATCATGTTAACCCTGCAGGGGTGTACTTCTTCACACACTCTCTCGCCACTTACCGCCATGTACACGTCATGTATCTCGGCAACCTTCAAGCGGAAGCCTGGCGAGGGTGTCGGCCACGACCTGACTAACCACACAAGACTCTAGCCCAGGTTTATCGCCTATTCGGGTTCCATCCGCAAGGAGATCCGGCCGGTGTGTCGCTCACGGCCCCAAACAATGTGTGCAGGGTTCCCAAGCCCACCATCCGGGTGCCACTCGGTACACTAGGCCACGTGTGCCTAGTATGTCACAAGCCCACCCTGCCGGGTGCCACTTGGTAGAAAAATAGCACTACCTACAAACACCAGAAACTAGTTGCGACTCCAGGACAGAGATCAAGTTGGTTAATAAGTCGAGAGGGGTCGAGTTACCAGAACCCAATGTGTGGTAGTATCGAGTGAGACAACCCACCATGTACTCCTACATGGCCTCTCACTGCTACCTTTACCAAATCGTGTTCACACACTTAACTCTCAGCATCAGAACATAGAACACTGCACTCCAATTCATTCCCAATGAATCAGACCTGACACACTCTAAGCAATAGCAGGCATACCATGGTAGAAACACACCAATGGCTTCAATCAACTCCTACACATGCTAGTGGGTTTCAACTATTTACTGTGGCAATGACAGGTCATGCAGAGGAATGGGTTCAACTACCGCCACACAAAGTAGCAATTGAATCGTTGTTCTCCTAATGCAATAAATGAGAGCAGGAGTGAGAGAGTAGGATTGTATCATAATGAACAAGGGGGTTTGCTTGCCTGGTAGATCAACAAGCAAGGCACCGCTCCTCAGACAGGTACTCTGGAACGGTCTCTGGAGCAGGACCTATCGAGAAGGAACGGTGTCGGCAATCAATACACAAGCATATGCAACAATATGATGCATGATCATGGCATGTAGATGTGGTGTTTTTTGAGCTAATGCAACTAGCTGTTATTTGGATGGAGTCCATTTGAACCAAAGATTCAAATGCAACTCCAAGTTAAGCTCTTATATATGCCATTTACATGTTTTCACTTATACAGTAGGTATAAGTTGGTTTGTCATGCATGAAACTAGTACAGATGGATAGATTGCATTTTTCTGATAATTTTTCATATATAAATTATTTCAATCTGAGTTACGGTTGAATTTCTATGATTTATTGAAGTTTAAATCATTTTCTGGAATTTCCTGATTTAATTTAAATCCAGAAAATGGATAACTGCGTCAGCCTGACGTCAGCGTGACGTCAGCGGGTCAATGGCCAGGTCTAGGTCAAACCTGACCAGTGGGACCCATACGTCAGTGTCATGGTTAATCAACGGAGTTAATTAATTGTCAAGCTAATCTTAAACTAAAAATTAGCAGGGTCGGGCCCCACATGTCAGTGTCACAGGGGGGTAGTTAGCGGGGTTGACCCGGTCAATCCCGCCGGCGTTTAGCCGCCGGCGTTTAGCCGCCGGCGAGGCCGATCGCGGCGGAGGGCTCGGGATTGTCGCTCCGGCGACCATTCGGGCCGCGGAGACCATCTCTGAGGAGCTGGTGCTCGCGCGCATCTAGTGGGGCAGCGACGATCTCCGGCGACCGGAGGCGAAGATGGCGACAGCGATGGCTCCACGGGGCGCTCCGGCTTGTGTGGCTCGGCGGAGAGCTTCAGGACGAGGAGGTGGAGCTCCTGCGCGTATCAGAGAGGCGAGGGGGAGGCGGTGGCTACGGTGACGGCGGGTAACGGCGACGGTGGCGTTCGGCTAGCGAGAGAGAGAGCGGCAGAGAGGGAGAGTGAGTGAAAGAAGGGGAGGGCGGGATCCAGACGGCACCCACGCATCTATCCGCGGCGTCTACATGGCGGGGGAAGCAGGCAGGCAACCAGGAGGTGGCCGGACGCGTGCGTGCGCGCCGCGGGCACACGTCCTTGTCCTCCTGGCACGGTGGAGACGATGACTGGCGCTGGCCAGTCGGCTGGGCCGGCCTGTTGGGCCACTGGACCAGGCCAGGCCGCACAGGGGCTGCAGGTAAGTCCAGGTAGTTCCACTTTTACCTATTTCTGTTTCTATTTTCTGACATTTGTTTTGATTTAATAAAAATACTAAATCATTTTATTTACTTATGCCAATTTTTGTAGGAACTAGTGGTATCATTCCAGAGCTCCTCAACAAATGGCATAATTTTTGGACATATATTATATATATAACAAATATATATCCAATGCAAATAATTATGCATTAATTTCAAATGCCCAAAATAAATACTTATGGGCTCTTAAAAATATTGGTTTGATTTTTATCTCTGTCCAATATTTTCAGAGAGCAACATGAGCATTTTCTTGGACCTTCTTGGAGCAATTTTTATTTGGGTCATTTCCAAAAATGATTTTGAGGGTTTCACAAATCCTCATTTCAGAATTAAATGGAATTTAAACACGATGCACACATGACTATCTAGCCTAGGTCATACCAGAACTAGGGATGTGACAGTGGAAGTGGTCAAAACAGAGGTTCTAGTAAAATTGCAGAAGGTGTTTGTTGCTGGTTTGGGCAAGAAGATGAACTCCTCTTGTCATGAGGCTTGACAGGGTCAAATAGCATGAGATAATAATAGGTTCCACCAAGGTTGAGTCCATTTGGGCAAAGTTGCCAATGCAACTTTTGTAAAACCCTAAAAATTAGCAGAAATGAACTTGTGTAGATATAGTTGAGCAAATAACTTCTCCTTGATGCACCACTTGGTGTAGTGGCCTCATTTGGTCATGTGAATATGCTCACCAAAGTTGGGGTCAAGGAGAGAAAGTTGGTAGTACAAAGTTGTGCAAATTAGATTCTGGTCAGAGAGGGTTTTGGGGCACTTTGATCAATATAACATTTTCTCCAACTTGTGCCATTTGGTCTAGGTGAATGATTAGACCATTTGAGCATGTTCACAAGATTTGAGAGCATTTGGACATGTTTGGCAATTTAAAGTTGCTCAAACTTCAAAATGGAAAAAAATGTTTTTGAGGGGATTTCATGGGGTTAAACTATTCTCCATGACATAATACTTGTGAAGATCATCCAGCATGTCATATGTGACATGCTAGAATTTTCTTGGAATTTTTGGAGAATGTTTCCTTTGTAAATATTTCAAAAGCTTGAAATATCCAAAAAGGGGTTTTTAGGGATTTGACCAATATTTTGAACAAGGCCATGTGTTGAAACTCTTATATATGGACAATATATGTCAACTGAGTTTACCTAGGTTTTTGTCAAATATTTTTGAAACAATAAAATGATGTTTCCCTATTAAAGACCATTTCTGGCCTTAAGAAAAAGCTTTTAAATAAAACAGGAAAATAACTTTTAAAATTATATTTTTGTGGTTTATGGGAGTCCTACATCTAATAGGATTCAAATATACCTTTTGAATTATTTTTCACACCCCAAGTGAAGTACTTGTAGTGCAAACCTCAACTCAGGGGTTTTTGAAAAACTAATTTTTGAAAATACTATTTGGCCAAATTATTTTTGTAAGAAAATACTATGTTGCTCTATACACATGACATGATCATTGGGCAAAAGCTTGGGGCAAGGAGATGAAGTATAGAAGGTGGAGTTGTGTTGACTTTAAAGAGCACTTGAAAAATATAGAGAGAAAACCAACTCAAAATAATAAGTCAAATAATGCAAAAGTTTTTGTCAAACCACGTTTTATCATGATTTATCATCTTAAGTGTTGTGCCATGAAAATCAGGGTGTGACAGACCTACCCCCCTTACAAGAATCTCGTCCCCGAGATTCCCAAACTAGGCGTGGAAAGGAATATGAAAACTGGATCCGGGGTAGTCTTCAAGTCCTCATGTTGCTTTTGCTTCCGTGTAGTGCTCCATTGAGCTTGAAGTACTTGATGGTGTGGCTTCGTGTATGACACTCTTCTTGATCCAGGTTGCTAATGGGTAGCTCGTGGTAGGTTAGATTGGGCTAGGGGTCGATGGCTCAGTGGTCAATGCCCTCGTAGAGATCGGGCAAGTTAGGAAGTTGGAAACACTTCCGGGGTTGTGATGCATGGAAAGCATTGTGCACATCAGGTAACTCAGGTGGTAACTCCAGCTGGTAACTGTCTTCTCTTCGTCTCGTAGTGATCTGAGAGGGGGTTGTTAAATCTTGGAGTGATCTCGAAGGGGGCCGATGAATCTTGGTGTGGGTCTCCTTGTCATGGAAATGCTTGGTTCCTTAGAGAGGAGTGGCTTGCAGATACACATGGTCTTCGACGAGGATGTTTACTTCTTGATGATGGTGGTAGTTCTTCCTCCTTGGCATGGCGTTCTTCAAATGTTCCTGGACTAGCTGAATGGCTCTTCTTCCGTCTTCAGGTGGACAAGTAGGTCACCAAATGATGATGACAACTATCTTATCTAAGCACTCCATGAAGACTTTGTTCACGGGGTACATAAAGTAGGCCAGGAAATTAGTGGTGGTCTTGTTGAGTGTGGGCCAAGGTGGTTCTAGATCTAGTGTCAAGGCCCTAAGGTCCTGATCCGACCATGTTGTAGCTTGGTAGGGCTTAAGGATTTCAAGGATTCTAGTGTGCGAGTGAACATTTATCATCTTATCTTTAAGCACGGTTTCTGAGATACCAATAGTCTATCTTGTCCTTTAAACAAATCACATCATATCACCGATAGCATCATTTTGCATAGGTCAACTCCAATCATCACTCATGTGATTCATATCCTCATGTCTCCCAAGAGGAGGTCTAACAAAATCATATATGTCTACAATCCCCAAACTCATATGTATGTCTACCCCTAAAAATCCATGGGTAGAACATATAAGCTGCCAAGCTTGAACGTGACAATCCAAGTGCTCAGCCTGTTCTTCCAAGGTCTAAGATAAAGCACCTCTATCCTAAGGAAACACGTCGTATGCCACTCCAAGATCCTGTTTCCTTCCTATGAATCAACCCCAACAGTCCATTAACTTCCATCACCAACTACCTAATCCATTAATTCTACAAATCCAATGTCCATGGTGTTCCATACGATCTTCTAATGTCTTATAATCCCCAAGTACTTGAAAGAGCTATATTTACTATAGTCAGGCCACCAATTCCCATCTTTGGGGTCAAGTAACTTCCAACCTCAGGCTTATATAGATCCCTAAATCAACTCTGACAATTAATCCAATATCTTAGTTTATTGTCCACCGAGAACATGGTATCGTGATCGAGATCATCAGTCTAAACACAAATTACTCCGAACCATGTAGACTTACTCACCACCAATACTCCACTAGGATCACCTATTTAAATCCAAATCTCTTGTCCAACGAGGAATCCTACATGTTTCCCTCAAGTTATTTACATAATATCAACTGTCTCCTATCAATATCATCCGAGCAAGTCAAATCCTTGCACTTCTAGGAATTTCAGCTTGCGATCATAATTGTCCTATAAATCCAATTTAATCAGGGGTAATGAAAGCTATGCTACTCTATAATCATGATCCCACCAAGTTCATCTACCAACATGGTAGCCTTATAATCCACCAAAGAGTCTCAGATAATTCCTCAAAGTCATTGATATAAACTCACCAAGTCATTTTTCATCTATTCCTATATCCTTAAATTGGTCTTCCCTATGGCATCGTCAATTTTGGTGCTATCTTAGGATGATAGTGTGCTCGTTCACTATGTCCACTAGTTCCCTAATGAACCCATTGATAAGCAAGGTGACAGAGGCTTAACAGGTTCTCTTGCAATTCTGTGGGTTAAGCACATGGTTAAGGATTCGAGATGGGGTATCTTATGAAGTCTCGAAGGGTCTAGGATGGGTTCCTAATCTTGAGGAGTAGACATAACGCAACTGGGTTGCACTTGGTCGAGGAGGCTGCAACAAAAGTCTCCAGAGCTCGTTGGTTGTCGAAGTACAATCCTCGGTGTACCTTGTCTTGCCAGTCTTTGGTTGAGGAGAGAGATGAGAGGGAAAAGTAGCATAGAGGAGGTGGGTTGCCTAAAGGGGGTTCTATAGTGATAGTGCAAACAAACAGGTGCAAAGAGGGCCAAACAAAAGAAACAAGGTGAGGAAGGTGATATAGTCGCATACTTGTCGCCTAGGGCAAAAGTGCGACCTATATCAAAACACAAACAAATAAAAACAAGCAACACACAATCATGGTTCTATTTGAACTATCATACAGACTCGACTAAACATAGGGGGTACATGACTCATCCTACCCTAGGGGTTCTTGGACTCAGTAGTCGTGCCTTGTGCCTCATGCAGTCATCCGAGTTTTCCTCAGGTGTTGCTACATCTCTTGTAGTTGTTCGATGAAACAATCCGGGTTGAGCCTGAAGATTCTTCAACAACTTCTTGCCTGTTGAAGTGATGGGATGAAGGTGGCTCCTCATAACTGGCATTGACTTGGTCTTCTATTGTCTTCTTAATCATGACGATCCCTTTTTGTCTTCTAAGCCGTCGATGGTACCAGGTAGGTAATCCTTTATGCAATGACATTATCAAGGCGTAATAGAGGTCCATCATGCCAGTTATGTTGATGACAACATCGACACCAAGAGCGGGGGATGAGAAGACCCGTTTTCCTGCTCACTATGGTGAGGCGGACCAAATGGCTAGGTTCTCATCCATCGATGGTTGCCGATACAACAACGGTAGTGACAGGGTTACTCTATTAGCGATGTATATCATGATCTTGCATATTCTATGCCCTAATCATCGTAAGCTAAGGTTGCATCATCTTGGGGCAGTGTCAAGGCTGTCACCATCTCCTGGGTCTTCAGGTCCTCATTCCTCGAGGATGTATCTTCTGTTCGTATCGTCTTGTTGTGATGTCGCCAATCTTGTGTTCATGAGATGTGGGTGAATGTCCGGCAAGGCATCTTCCTTCTAGATTATCCACGAGGATTACAAGGAATCCAGTGGTCAGGGGCATAAGGGTTCTAGCAACCAAAGGTTTTGAAGGGGAAGAGATCAATAAGGAAAGTATACCTTAGTTTTCGAAAAAAACTGAGAAGGGAAGAGAAGTACAGATAGTTTTTTAAACTAGTAGTAGTTTCGGAAATAGTTTTACCCTAACAAACGACCATGCTAACTAAGGCTTCCTACAGTCAGGATGGCTCTGATACCAGCTCTGTGGGGACCCCGACTCATAAGTCATGATCACCGAATGCACGTGTATAGTGATCCCAGAGATCAATGCTCATTGAACACACATAAGCTGAATAACAAGAGTCTTACATCCATACATACCGTCTTACACAAATTATGACCATTATGGTCAAGTCTTACATAGATAAAGCCACAGGGGTTGAATACCAAATAAACTTAAGCAGCGGAAATCTTCGTCGATAAGTAGAACCCATGCCATCTGCCTTAACCCTACATGCATTCTGACTGGGAAACGTCCTAGTTCGCATGTTCGTCTCCAAAGAACTCTTCTTCGAACTCCTGTTCTTCCATGCCTGGCCAATTAAATAACCAGTGGCAAGCCAATGAGTACTTTGAATGTACTCGCAAGCAACCCATGTTTTGGTTCAAGATACAACAATGCATGATATAGGTAAATTTTGCCGAAAGCTAGATTTGAGTGCAATGACATGTTCAAAAACTTGTAAGACATGCATCAGGAGAATTCAAGTAACCATGAGGACAGGTTACAGATATCAACCTAAATAGAGAGGGCATCAACCCAACTCAATCATGTCAAGTCCTTTGACTTGACCCAAGTAGATCTTCCCAATTATCCAAACACACACTAGTTTGTAAACATGTGGACGTAGCCCAAGAGCGGTTACCCAACTGTCCTTGACCATGGACACGGCTATTCGAATAGTTTTACACTCTGCAGAGGTTGCACACTTTACCCACAAGATCCGGGGAACTTCCGTGTCGTCCACGACCCGCGGTACCTCAAGTACCCGGGGTAAGCACCCGATCACTATCTTTCCCTAGACGACACTATCAAGGAGTCCACTCGTTGTTTCGTATCCTCACGATGTACATCATACGAGACTCACTCGAGATCGTAACATCCGAGAGGGGACGCAACGGTGTATCCGGTGCCCTGTAAAAACAGTCATGGCCGCCCTACCTGGCACGACCCCGTCCCGAGAGAGAGCACCAACTCTCCCCCGTCACTAGTAATGCGGGCTCCAAGCTAGTATCGACCTAGGTAATCAATAATGCCCTTTCCCATACAAGGGTAGAGTGGTTGCGCATGTAAGGTTGGAATAACGGTCGCAACTTAAACCAATCCGTTTTGAAAACAACACACACTTGCCTCGGTACACCACTTCGTCATCAAGTGGCTACCCAACTCATCATCTCCCCCGGGCATAAGTGGCACCCGGTGGGGTTTTCGAAAAGTCTTTTGAAAATACTTTGTCTCCATCACCATGCATATTCCCGTCCCTTTTTGCGTAGCACTACTTTAGCATCCTATCTACCCCCACCGGCATAACCCTCATAAGAAGGTAGGGTCATGCACAATGCAAGTATCAACGAGGAAGTATGGTGGCAAACCATCAAAGTGGTTACCACCTCATCATGATTCCGTTGCAACAACAATATGGTGCTATATGACATGCATAAAAAGGGTTTCATAGACATGGTTAAAGGGCTACTTGCCTGTTTTAACAAAGTCTTGGAGGTCTTCAAATATCTCTGGTCCAACCCCGAGCATTTCGTCTACTTCGTCAACTATCGTCGAAAGCAACCATAATAAGCAACTCAACAAGGCAGAAAATAAAAGTTCTCTAAAAATTATGAAGTTTACTTTTCTAGGACATCCCTGGTTATATGAAAAATAACCAGAGTGGTTTCATTGGGACTGGATTAGTGGATATTTCTGAACATTTCAATATGATGGAAACAAGGGATTTAATGGATCTGCAAGTTTTCTACAGAATGCCTTTTTATAAAATGAGTGAAAGTACCCATTAAATCAGGCATGATTTTAGAAACATTTAGAAATTGGTTTCACTGGATTTGGAGTTGAAATGAATATAATATGGATTTTTTAATTGGACTTATGTGGATAAATGACCTTTTTAAAGGGTCCAATAAAAACCAAGAACAAAAAAATGTCCACTGTGGACCATTAAATAGAGCTTGATTTATGGAGCCATTAGAAATTTGATTCATCAAATTTTGGGGCAATATGAATATTTGGGAGATTTTACAGGTTTTAGGAAAAAGAAAAGGACAAAGGAGGGGGGATTTATACATATACTACGCACCGGGTGCAGCATAGCGCCGCAGTGCACTGGGCCGGCCCAACGGCTCGGCCACGCAGGCGACAGGGCGACGCCGAAGGCGGGAGAGGGTGAACCCGCCTCCACTTGCCAGCGTGGCCCGGCTGCCAGGTCGCTTACAGGCGGGCCCCGCCTGTCGGGTTCATCCCCATCCTCCCGCTCGAATAGGGCAGAGGCAGGGGCGGTGTTGACGGTGGCTTGCCGACGCTGCAGGGCCTCTCCAGCGATGCTCCGCCCATCGGCGTGCTCAGGGGACCCGGCCGCATCCGACCGTGGGTGGCACGGTCGCCTAGGGCCACCGGGTTGAGTAGGGCGTCGGCCGCGGCAGGAGAGGCCGACGGCGATGGCGGCATTGGTGCTACGGGCACCGGAGCAGAGGGAGAAGTGGTGAGGGGTTCCGCTTTGGTCAAGGGGTTCGCCTAGTGGAGAAAGGAGGGGAGGAGGAGGAGTGTTGGGTGCGAATTTAGAAGGGGGCCGACGGCAAGGCTCCGGACATGGTGGCGGATGGAGAGCGCGAGGAGGGGAGTGGGCTGGTCCAGGTGGTGAATGGGAGGGAGTGAGGGCCAAAGGAGTAGAGAGGGGGCTCGGGGGTGGCCTTAAATAGAAGGGGGTGAGGTGCACCATGGACGGGTGCGACGGCGAGGTTGTTGGTGTTGCCAGGGGTAACGGGGGCTCGCGTGTGCGTGTCTGTGGTGCTCGTGGGGTAGGTCTAGGGCGAGGGGAGAGAAGAGAGATAGCGGGGAAGGGACAGAGCATCGCGCGTGTGAGTTTGCTCATTGGAGCTCTCGGGCGGCCGGCGCGCGTGCGAGCTGGGGCGAGAGGAGGGAGAAGAAGGAGGGGGACAGAGGCATGGTGTGTTGCAGATGTCGAGGCGCATCGTCGGGCGCGCTGGGGAGGCCTGAGGTGGCCGGAGGCGGTTGGAAGGGGGCGGCTACAGTGCGGGTGTGCACTGTAGCGCGCTCTGGAGCATGCCAATTGCATGCCAGGGCATGCCTTTGGCTTGTAGGGCGGGGCCACTTGTGTCTAGGTTGTTTACGGAGGAGTAAACAAAGGGGAGAGGGCCTTGAATGCCCTGGACAACCAGTAGGAGAGGAGAGAGGTTGAGGGAGAGAGGGAAATGGGTTGTCCAGAGAGAGAAAGTGGGGTTTTACCCCTCCAATAATTGAGCTATGGATTTGCCATTGCTACTGGAGGTGCAAGGGGACTAGGAAGGGCTGTGGTGAAAAGTTGAGGCCATAGAGAAGAGTGGAAGTGGTCAAAACAGGGGTGGAAGTGGTCCAGAAAGGAAGATCATGAAGGTGCTCTCACATGGAGTGTCCACTTGAGCTCAAATTGGGCAAGGCTTAGTCATTTGGTCATATGAAGATGCTCAAAAAGTATCATACCATTTTGCAAAGCCAAAATGGTACTTGCTTCACAAACATCTTCTCTGTACAGAAACTTGGAATAATTATGGTGATCAAATGGATCAATTAAATGATGCCAAATTGGGTGGAGAGATGTTTTATTGGTAGAAGAATGATCTGGTAATTTATAAGGATTTTTTAAGCAATATAAAATGCACTTGCTTCACAACCTGAGAATAAGGCCAGAATCAAAGATTTGATCATGTGCTCACATAGATGATTGGATGGGGCTGAAAATGGGTTAAGGGGTTTAATAGGAGCACATTAAGGAGTGTGCAAAAGTTCAACTTATTTGGATACTCCTAGCTAGTACTTCCTTCACAAAGCCTTCTGTCTGACAGAAACATTGAAAATTCACTGAGGAAGATTGGCTAGGCCAATAAATTTGAACTTGTGCATGGGGAAATTATTTGGACATACAATCATGCCCAAAAAGGTTGGGAGGCACTAGGAAAAATATAAATGACACTTCCTTCACAAAGTGCCATTCAGGGCACAATAGAAAAAGGAATATTGGGGAAGTATTTTTGAACTGGCCAAGGCAATGTTTGGGCATATTTGAGCTATATATGACCCAAAGGAATTATGAGAATTATTTGGGGATTTTTGGATGGACAAAAATATAGGTTGCTTCACAACCTAGGGCAGATAGGGTTATTCCTTTAATGAAAAAGGAATATTCCCTAGAAAAGATTTTAGGGTTTGGTCAAGGAGCGAAGTGACATGATCTTGGCAAGTTTTTGAGAATGATGAGCCACTCGGGAGTGGAAAGGAGGAGGATTTCCCAGGTGGCAAGGCCACAGAACCACTCCAAAAAGAAAAACAGAGCAAAAGCCAAATAAATCCAAAGAAAGAGAAAAGGGCCAAAATCCAGGCTGTTACAAACCTTCCCCCCTTAAGGAAATCTCGTCCTCGAGATTTGGTTGCTCCGGGAACAAGTATGACTTGAGAACACCGTCTCCAACTTGGATATCCTTTTTCCTTTATTTATTGTTCCCCCAAGAATTTCAGATGATCAACTTACCTTGATCTGGGGTGGTTTGCTTCACCTTTCCCAAATTCTGACATGTCTTTGCTCATATACCAAATCTTTTTTTGTTGACGTGAATTTTCTCATATCTGCGGTGGTATCCACTGGATCTGAGCAAAATTTTCTTTTGATCATGAAAACCTTTTTGCTTCTATCATGGGGTTGCTTCAAATAAAGGCAGGCCTTCTGGTTTCAATAAATGCCAAGAATTCTCATGGTGGTCCTCTGACAAGATCTGACTGCTCATAGGTGGCACTGATTTATCTTGATTTATTTCTTTGTCTCGAGTAGGAGATATGTACCAAAGATTTGACTGCCTGCTGCCGTGAGCAATATATTTGTGTATGGAGGTATAGCTGTGTCAAACCTCAATTATTTACATCTTGAAACTGGCCCGACATGGGCTAATAGGAAGATTCCCTTCCTGGCAGACTGACCATGTACTTGATTCCATCGGTGAGTATACCGGGTCTGAGCTTATTGCTCGTCTTTTGATTTTTCTCATGTGGTCGATATACCCACCTGTGCTAATAGGCTGTGATATGCTTTAACACTGCTACTGAGGTCAGGCTGCTAAGTTTGCAAAGGAATCTTGGATCTGACAGAACAGACTTGGATATTCCACACTAACCATGTCCAGCGGGTCGGCGGGATATGAAAATCCTTGTAAATAGAGTAGGCTGCTGGAGAGTATGCCTTTGGGGATCCATATGGAATAATGGCCTCCAACTGATTTGGGTATCCGGACCCTGATGGTCGTGCAAAAATCATCATGCTTTGCTGTCAGTCTCATCCTTTTTGTGGTCCTGATTTTCTTTGTTAGGATACCTTACTGAAACAACTTGGCCACACCTATCCTTGATTCTTTGTATGACCATGGATGCGATTAGTATTTTTGACATTATTCCTTGTGCTTGTTTTTCTGACCTGGGTCCGCACACGTATGACATATACCCGGGGTTTGTAGCGGTACGGAGCTCATTCCTGAGGCCAATCATACAAGAAGGTGACAGGGTTTTATAATATCTCCTTGTCAATTGCGGAAATAATGCCTTTGGTGGCCATTGTCAAGACTGTGGATTTTGTGATGTCATCTCCAAATATTATCGCTCCTTGCATCAGATGTATCTCTGCTTATTTTCCTTTGCCTGACTCAGGAGGTTGTGGGATCCTTACTTTTCTTAGGTATATCTGCCGGATCACTGTCGCATCACGTACGAGTTACTGATATGATTGGGGATGCATGCTTACCATATATAAGAAGGACATGCCACCGATCACTCGATCCTTGTGGTAGGCATATGTTTTGACTGAATTGTACCTCTGACAAAATTATTGCAAGTCTGGTTCTTGAGCGGTACTGCCATTCATTGGTAACTCTTCATATAATCTTTGAGGACGGTGCAATATTATAGTACTGACGCAGACTGAGTGGCTTACGAGAGAAGCCATCCGAGTGGCTTGCTGAGGAAGACTTGTTAACTTTTGTTCAAATATTTTTTCTGGGTATCATGCGGAAGAAGGCTCTATAGCTTGCACACGAAGCTTGCTCTGATTATTGTGCTGGAGAAGCCTGAGTTCCGTACTTGAGAAGCTTCTCCTCAGGTTTGCTTGTTGAGAAAAATTCATTTCCGTCTGTCAGAAGCTTTTATCGAGGTATGTTGCTGAGAAAGACCGGGTATCATGGGATGGAAATTGTTCACATATATAAATGCGGAGGAAAATGGAGGATCCTTGTATCATACATTTCTTCCAATAGCGTGTGGAATAATACTGGGTTTCTCATATCCAAAACATCATACTGATATGCAGTCTGAAATCCATACACATGCCCATAATATTCTGAGGCTGATTCTTTGCATGAGAAAAATGGTTCGACTATCTTCCTTGAGCATATCATATTCTGACTTTATTTCGGATGATAACATATTTCAAGCATCATGCATTATTGAGCCAAAACTTTGTATATGATCCATATCTCTGTCTGGAAAAAATATATCGTTGGTCTTGTACCTGACTTGTCTTTCTGCTGGCGGGATCATAAATGTGTGAGGATTTGGTACTTATGTAGACTCGAGGTTGATAATCAATTCAATACACCATTGGTATTCTGAGTAGATTTTAATCCCATAATGCAGTTGACTGGGTAGCCAATAATGTCCAGCTGAGCTTCTTCTAGATATTTGAAATCCTTATTGCTTCTTCAAATCCGGTGTCAGTGGATGAGCAATTCTTTATAGGGGAAAGATAATATAACACCGGGGCCCAAAAGAAAGAAGCAAAAGAAAACTCAACTAAACAAAAGCACACAACAACAAACAATTCACACATAATCAATTTTACATATTACTGCTAGTCACACAATATGCATGCCTACTTAAGCACACAAATCTCGTGGGATCTCCGGTTCTACGATCTAGCATGCTCTACCGATGTGCACGAGGTCGAATAAATGTGTGGAAGAGTTGGTGTAAACAGCGCTACAACAAGTGCTAGCATAGCCAGATAGCAACCTGGACTAGCTCGGAGGCGAGGACGTACTCGGTAATCATGTAGTGGGACACGAAGGTCGCAACCACATTATTATCAAGCGGGCGGAAAAAGATCCATACTCGTCCAAGAAATAGGATAGCGGGGAAAAGGTGAGGCTGCTGACATTGCCCTTTCTTGACAAGTAAGATCATTAAGGGTTGCCAACACGACAAAATAAAAGAAGGATCCGGGATAGAAGCATGTCCATCACCGAAACGATAGAGGGGACTGAAAGAAAGACATCGGTGCGATACCTGAGCACCATTTTTGCAAACAGTGTCGGGATCACTTGGCATCACTCTGCTGGGACACAAATGACACCAAACACCGAAAGAAAAAGGAACTGGAGAAACGCAAAGGTTGAGCTGTAGTGGATCCGAACCGATGCCAGCTACACTCACCAGATAAACCGTTATCACAAATACTAAGGCTATATGCATGCTATGGAACAAACAAATGCAGCAACCAAATGCAATAAACAAGCCAGACTCTATACTATCGATTTCTACTGGTTTCTACCGCTCGCGCTTACTAGGGCGTCCTACAGCCAGACCTGCTCTGATACCAAGCCTGTGGCACCCCGGCTCAGAGAAACTGGAACTCCCCGTATTCCAGCCCAGAGATCGAGGAGAAGTCTCTGGAATATGACACTGCTTGACATAGAACAAATCAGCTCTTATTACAAGAATAAATACAAAGGTCTGATGTTACAAAGGTTCACATTAGCACAGCGACACTACGCCTGCGATACTACACTTGCTCTATGCTAGCAGTGGATCAACTCATAGCAGCGGAAATCTTCTAGCAGCGGAACAATGATGAAGGTGGTGAACTCCACTCCGCAGGGGCTCTAGCTGGGACACGATCTAGCTCGCACGAACAAAGACCCCGACAAGCAATCAAGCAATCATGGCATCACCTGCAATCTGGCATGACACGCCAGGTCAGTACATTGAATGTACTTGCAAGCTCACAACAACCAAAAACATCAAGGCAAGACAACAACATAGCATTAAGCAGGTTAATTTAAATTAACAACAGCAACTACTAAGCCTGATATGAAACTACTACAATACTGATAAATCACCATCTCCGATCTCCATAACCATATCTCTCTTGGCTAACCGGCCAAGCAATATACCATCTCGATCACCTCGTGATCAAAACCAAACTGTAACCATGATCCTTACAATGATCACAACCCGACCAATAAATGGCCCATGATCCTTACGGCGATCACAACCCGACCAATATCTGGCTCGTGATCCTTACGGTGATCACAACCCGACCAATAAATGGCCCATGATCCTTACGGCGATCACAACCTGACCAATACTTGGCAAATCTGTACTGCTCCAAATATACACATATCCATCACCTATAAGTCATTCCGTCATGTGAGTGTTGATCGAACGGTGTACCCTAGTACGAACCCATGCCCATGTCCCAGGACGCGGCTATCGAGAGATTAAACATACACTCTGCAGAGGTAGCGCATTGTACCCACACCACAGAACCCATGGCCTCGCACTCCCATTCGGGTGGACCAACAGCGTTCTGACAAAACCGATCTACTGCCATGACACTCTCCGTCAACTCCGACTCACTCCCCTCTAGGCTAATTCATGGGTGGCCCCGTGTCTACCTCAAGACACCTCAACGACCACCGTCGTGGCCCGTCCCACTCTGGGACCCGGTTCCAAAAACTAACTCAACAACAGGCACACAAGGCTTATGTCCGTCTACCTGAGCATGGTAGCGCGCGCCCATAACCTTCCCTCATTGGAGGCACCGGCGAGAGGCACGACAATAGACCACATTAGGGTCGTCCCATACCGGCAAAATGTGGTTGCACTTGAAAAGTTCGATTCGGCGGCACCTGACCAACTTACTGACGAAATTTATCCCAAAAATATAACCATGATAACTGATACTCCAATGTCAACCATCAAACTATAATCCAAGTCATAGCAATATCCAACAAATAATCCAAGCATAATATCATCATACCAAAATACTCCGAGGATAGCATAACACTACTATCACGATGAATCCGAAACAATAATACTAATACTCCAATATGCAAGAACAAGTTATCCAAGTATGATCCACATGTAAACATCATCTCCCAAAATAATACTCCAAGCAACAGAACATCAACTATCATCATGAAGATAATCATACTAACCACTAATAATCCAAAGGTAGCATGATATTCCAAGTAATACTCCAAGAATATAATCACAGATATCATCATGGAAATAATCATAACACCAGCCACTAATACTCCAATGGCAACATGATACTCATCAAACACAAACATAACTCCTAGTAATCCAAACAATAGCATGGAAACAACAAGATCAAAATAATAATCCGAGAAAATGTCATGCACAAAGTCATGTTGCTAAAGCATTATTTTAAACAAGTTCAAAATGAATTAAACCATGTCACTGCATTACAGTGGTGCAAATGGAGGGTGTAGCTTGCCTGGGGTGGAAGAAATCATCGGGAGAAAGTGCAAGAAGCTTGCGGAAAGAATCGCCGGAAATCGTTCTCTCTCGGAGTGGTCTGATTAAGGGCAGGGGCAAAATGCCAAAACATAATGAAAGTGACACTAACATAAAGGGATCGACGAAACAAAGAAGTGGGCTTTGGAATCACCTCATTTGGAGTTACGGATAAAAAGTTATGGACGTATTTCTGCCATGGACCCATCTGTAATGAAAATCTTTTCAACCAGGGGCGTGACCAGATAAAGTGAAAGCGTAATCTGGGAGAATACGCCTTCACCTTATCCATTTGAACAGTGGCGGGACGGATGCGAGCAGGTCCCATGGGGTGGGGCCCGTCACTTATCCACGTGGGATGGGCTGGTTAACGCCCAGCCACTGACTAGCGGGGCGCGCGGGCAAGGGGTGGGACCTGGCGAGACGTCATCTTCCTCCCCTCCCTGGCCCGACCGAAGCAGAGGCAGGGTGCTGCCGGCGGGCGCCGGCAACTCCGGCCACCTTCGGCCAAAGGGAGGGCACCGACGGCTTCAAGGTGGCGCGCCGCCTCCATCCCAGGGCAGAAGGAGCACCCGGGAGGGGTGTGTCCGCGGCACAGTGCGGTGGCAGAAGCTACAGGCGGCGGCGGCTAAGATTGGGGATGGTGATGCAGGGGGTCTCCGACAAGGGGGAGGGAGTTGGGGCGAGTAGATGGACTCCGAGGAGGCTACTGGTGGAAGAATGGAGGGGAAAGGAACTCAGGATCGAGCTATTTTAGGCGGCGGCTAGCGATGGCCGTGGTGGTCATGGTGGGACAGGAGAGCTCCATGGGCTCGAATGAGAGGTCGGGGAGGGAGCTGAGAGTGAGGCGAGGCCAGTGGTGAGCTCAAACGGCTCGGGAGAGCTTAAATAGCCGCGGGGCGAGGGGCACGGCCTCGGGTGCTGCCGGGCACGTCCGGCCGAAGCTCTAGCGACGGCCAGCGAGCACGGGAGGGCGTGGGATCATGATGAGGGAGGTGCGGACAAGCGACAGTGGTGCACAGGGAAGGAGGGGCCAAGGGGAAGCATAGGAAAGGGCCAAGCACCATTAAAGCTCGGTCGGCCAGAGTGCACCCATGGGCGCGCGGCGACGAGCACTGACGGAGGGGCTGATGGAGGGGGAGAGGGCTCCAGGAGGATGGCGACGACTAGGGCAATCTACTGGACATCATCACGAGCGTGAAGCCGATGAGAGGGGGAGGGGGTCCAGCACAAACACCCACTAGACGCGCTCATGGCATGGCAAAACGGTGGTCACCACCAGTGCTGGCATGTGTGGGAGGCAAACAGCTGGCAATTGATGTCTAGTGGTAAGTCCTTCGGATGGTGGTTTCAACTGAGGTGGTAACTAGGTTAAATAGGCTCTGGTTAAAAAGTTATCACCCTCTGAAGTTTACTATGGTAAACTTGGGTGAGCACTGGTGATCAACAGAGATATGGTATGGGCCAAATAAGATGTCTGGGATGTTTATCTATGGAGGGACTATGATCCGGGAGGTTTCGATGGTAAATGGACCAAGATTAATCATAGTTGCTTCACAACTATGATCCTGGAGGTTTTGATGGTAAATGGACCAAGATTAATCATAGTTGCTTCACAACTATGATCCTGGAGGTTTTGATGGTAAATGGACCAAGATTAATCATAGTTGCTTCACAACTGCATATTTGGTCCAGAAATGAAGATCATGAAGGTGCACTCACATGGAGTGTCCACTTGAGCTCAAATTGGGCAAGGCTTAGTCGTTTGGTCATATGAACATGCTCAAAAGTATCATACCATTTGGCAAAGCCAAAATGGTACTTGCTTCACAAACATCTCCTTTGGAAAGAAACTTGGAATAATTATGGTGATCAAATGGATCAATTAAATGATGCCAAATTGGGTGGAGAGATGTTTAATGGGTAGAAGAATGATCTGCTAATTTATCAGGATTTTTTAAGCAATATAAAATGCACTTGCTTCACAACCTGAAAATAAGGCCAGAATCAAAGATTTGCTCTTGTGCTCACATAGATGATTGGATGGGGCTGAAAATGGGGGAAGGGGTTTAATATGAGCACATTAAGGAGTGTGCAAAAGTTCAACTTATTTGGATACTCCTATCTAGTACTTCTTTTACAAAGCCTTCTGTCTGACAGAAACTTTGAAAATTCGCTGAGGAAGATTAGCTAGGCCAATAAATTTGAACTTGTGCATGGGGAAATTATTTGGACATATAATCATTCCCAAAAAGGTTGGGAGGCACTAGGAAAAATATAAATGACTCTTCCTTCACAAAGTGCCATTTGGGGCAGAATAGAAAAAAGGAATATTGGGGAAGTACTTTTGAACTGGCCAAGGCAATGTTTGGGCATATTTGAGCTATATATGACCCAAAGGAAATATGAGAATTATTTGGGGATTTTTGGATGGACAGACATATAGGTTGCTTCACAACCTAGGGCTGATAGGGTTATTCCTTTAATGAAAAAGGAATATTCCCTAGAAAAGATTTTTGGGTTTGGTCAAGGAGTGAAGTGACATGATCTTGGCAAGGTTTTGAGGATGATTTCCCAGGTGGCAAGGCCACAGAACCACTGCAAAAAGAAAAACGGAGCAAAAACCAAATAAATCCAAAGAGAAAGAAAAGGGCCAAAATCTAGGCTGTTACAGGACGAGAAAGCCATGCTCTGCATCAAGAGCGAACGGCTGGTGGAGGAATCCGTGGTTACTGCCGAGCAGCGTATTAAGAACATGAAACTGATGAAAGAGATCATCGGTGCTCGCTGCGAGAACTAGTCTCCGCGACCTGCAGCGCATCAAGAAAGTAGAGATCAGCGAGGCAGATCGTTGTATGCGTCTTCCTTGTTCTTTTGCCCTTGTGTATCTTGGGAGTAGCCGCATGTGGATTTTTTTAATTATCTTCCTAGATGTGTGAGACAATTATTATCCACTATCGTCATCCTTATATATTCATCAGTCTTGCAAAAAGTCGCAGTAGATTCTATATAGGTCCGTCGGATCTTACATCAACATCCGTGCAAAATTTTCTTTTCAGATTTTCTTTTTTCTCTCTTAAATCTCAGTCGAGTAAGACATAGCCAAGCCATCAGCAGCTCGGGTGCCATTAATGGAGACCTTGGGAGAGAGGTGGGCGGCAGATGGAGGTCAAAGGGATCTCCTCCTGATAAACACGCGCAGGGGTCTGATCGCATGCCTCTCGTACTCAAATAACTACCCTGCGTGCTGCCTCCTAGCTAATAAGAAAAGGGGACGCGTGGCGGTACGTCAATGGCAAGTGGAATGCTCGCGGTTTGAATAATACTTGTGTTTTTTATTGTAACGTGACAACACTTGTTCCAAAATAACTTTGTTGATTGTTAATGTGTGCACCTTCGCAAATCAGACCTCAAAATTACCACAACATGTTGGTGCCATGTCATGACACAAAGCCAAGTTACAAGATTTTCATGTGTGTTTTCGATTTACAGGAATTACAAAAACAAGTTTCTCAATGTTTCCTGTTGAGCCATGATGCCCAGATGTTTAAATTTCATTCCCATTTCTTGCATGGGACATAGAAATTTACCAGAGGACACACATGTGATTTTTCAACCAACTTTGGCGCACTAGAGCACGTGCTTGTAGTTCAAATTTGAATTATGCACATCAAATGACCAGAAACTCAATTAATGTATAAAAAAGGCCAAACGAACCCAGAATAATTCCAAAATTTAAAACGACACTCATATAGTTCTATGTTGCCTCTGTAAAGAAAATCAGGGGGGCAGCGTATATCATTTCGCACACAAAGGTGGCACGTTCCCTTTCAGAACCATGAGCCTTCTTGAGAGAAGCTCCGGTTTGCAAGACGCTTATACCAAAACTTGTTCCAATTCGGCCAAAGTTTTTACCACAACATGATAGTAGCATGACATGACACCATGCCAAGTTTGATGATTTTTGGGCATGTTTTGGACTTACAAGAATTTTAAAACCAAGTTTCTCAATATTCTCGGCCGAGCCACGACGGTCAGATGTTTAAATTTCATTCTCATTTCTTGCATGAGATCTAGAAATTCACCCAAGGAAACACATGTTATTTTTCACCAACTTTGGTGCACTGGAGCATGTGCTTGTAGTTCAAAATTGAATTATGCACATTAAATGACCAGAAACTCAATTAATGTATAAACAAGGCCGAACGAACGCAAACTAATCCCAAAATTTAACACGGCAATCATATAGTTCTATGTTGCCTCTGGAAATAAAATCAAGTGGGGGGTAGCGTATATCGTTTTGCACACAAAGGTGATACGTTCCCTCTCAGAACCAGGAGCCTTCTTGAGAGAAGCTCCGGTTTACAAGAAGCTTATAACAAAACTTGTTCCAATTCGGCCAAGTTTTTTACCACAACATGTTAGTGGCATGTCATGACACCAAGCCAAGTTTCATGATTTCCAGGCGAGTTTTGGATTTAATGGAATTAAAAACCCAAGTTTCTCAATGTTTCTGGCTGAGCCATGACGCCCAGATGTTTGAATTTCATTCCCATTTATTGCATGGGACCTAGAAATATACCCGAGGACACACATGTGATTTTTCAACCAACTTTGGTGCACTGGAGCATGTGCTTGTAGTTCAACTTTGAATTATTCACATTAAATGTCCAGAAACTCAATTAATGTATAAAAAAGGCCAAACGAACCCGTAATAATTCCAAAATTTAACACGACACTCATATAGTTATGTGTTGCCTCTGTAAAGAAAATCAAGGGGGGGTAGCGTATATCGTCTCACACACAATAGTGGCACGTTCCATCTCAGAACCACGAGCCTTCTTGAGAGAAGCTCCGGTTTGCAAGAAGCTTATAACAAAACTTGTTCCTAATCGGCCAAAAATTTACCACAGCATGATAGTACCATGACATGACACCACGCCAAGTTTCATGATTTTAAGGCATCTTTTGGATATGCAAGAATTTTAAAACCAAGTTTCTCAATGTTCTTGGCTGAGCCACGACACCCAAATGTTTGATTTCCAATCCCATTTCTTGCATAGGACCTAGAAATTCACACGAAGACACATATGTGATTTTTCAACCAACTTTGGTGCACTAGAGCATGTGCTTGTAGTTCAAATTTGAATTATGCACATTAAATGTCCATAAACTCAATTAATGTATAAAAAAGGCCAAACAAACCTGGAATAATTCCAAAATTTAACACGACTCTCACATAGTTCTATGTTGCCTCTATAAAGAAAATTACGGGAGGGCAGCGTATATCGTTTCGCACACAAAGGTTGCATGTTCCCTCTCAAAACCATGAGCCTTTTTGAGGGAAGCTCTGGTTTGCAAGAAGCTTATACCAAAACTTGTTCCTATTCGGTCAAAAGTTTAACCACACAATGATAGTACCATGACATGACACCATGCCAAGTTTCATGATTTTCAGACATGTTTTGTATTTAGAAGAATTTTAAAACCAAGTTTCTCAATGTTCTTGGTGGAGCCACGACGCACAGATGTTTGATTTTAATTCCCATTTCTTGCATGGGACCTAGAAATTCAACCGAGGACACACATGTTATTTTTCAACCGACTTTGATGCACTGGAGCATGTGCTTGTAGTTCAAAAATGAATTATGCACATTAAATGACCAGAAACTGTATTAATGTATAAATAAGGCCAAATGAACCCGGACTAATCCTAAAATTTAACACGACAGTCATATAGTTCTATGTTGCCTATATAAATAAAATCAAGGGGATGGGGCGGCGTATATCTTTTTGCACATGAAGGTGACACATTCCCTCTCAGAATGACGAGCCTTATCGAGAGAAGCTCCTGTTTGCAAGAAGCTTATACCAAAAGTTGTTCCAATTCGGCCAAGTTTTTTACCACAACATGTTTGTGCCATGACATAACAACATGCCAAGTTTCATGATTTCTAGGCAAGTTTTGGATTTGCAGGAATTTTAAAACCAAGTTACTCATTGTTCTCGGCAGAGTCACAACGCCCAGATGTTTGAATTTCATTCCCATTTCTTGCAGGGGACATTGAAATTCACCAAAGGACACACATGTGACTTTTCAACCAACTTTTGTGCACCAGAGCATGTGCTTGCAGTTCAAATTTGAATTGTGCACATTAAATGTCCAAAAACTCAAAAAGGTCAAACGAACCTAGAATAATTCCAAAATTTAACAAAATGTAAACTTTGGTGCACCGGAGGATTTGTAATCATATACAAAGGGACATGACTCTTTCTCGTGGTGGGAATTGATTTGTTTTTTGTTGTAGTTGAGGGAAGTGTGAATTGATTTGGTACTGTACAGGGTAATCTTATTCTCCAGATTTTTTTACATTTTTCTTGTGGTTTTTCAATGGCATTTATAGCAATATAGTAAAAGGGACATGATTCTCTTGTGTCTTGTATGAATTTTTTTTGTACACGTTAAGTTTGTTCTGCCGAACATGGGTTTCGTTCCTTGTTATCCGAAAATTTTAAGCTTGAGTATCTTTTGTCTCTTCTGCAGTGAAAATCTTGCCTCTTCAATCCGAGCTGCGCCTTGTTATCCCAAAAGTTCGGTGCACGCGAAACTCCCTCCTCATCCGAAATCGGCCCCGCAGCCCAGACACACGAAATCCCCCTTCTACCCCTCAGCCGTAAATGCCACCTCGATGTCGCGTGGCCAAAACCGGTGGGGGTACATTTGTAACTTACCCTACATTTTGGACAAGCACGTCCCTAAGCCATGGCTCCCCCTACCTTCCCCTTCGCCCCCATTCGTACGCTGAGGCCGCCAAAACCAGCGAAACCCCACGCTCCTCCGTCGGCCTCTCGACCGCCACCCAGCTATCATAGCCTAATTTTTGACCCTTTCTTTCTCTTTTGTTTTTCTGAGTATTTTTTCTTGAGTTTTCTTTTTCCGCGACTATGTGGTCTGGAAACTTAAGAAGATGACCTCTTCTTTCCTTCCAGAGTGGCTCGTCATCCTCAAATCCATCCCTAGACCCTTCCATTTTCATCCTAGCCCAAATCCCAATATTCTTTTTATTGGGAATATTCCGTTTCTATTAAAGGAATTATCCTACCTGCCCTAGGTTGTGAAGCAACCTATATTTCCATCACTCCTAAAATTCCCAAATAATTCTCATAAATTATTTGGGTCATATCTTCATCAAATATGGCAAAACTTTTCATTGCCATGTTTAAAAATGATCCTCCAATATTCCTTTTCCTATTCCACCCTAAATGAAACATTGTGAAGCAAGTGCAATTTATATTTGCCGAATTGACTCTAAACCTTTTGGACATCTTTTCCTGTCCATATCATTGCCACATGCAAAAATTCAACCTCATTTGCCTAGTAATTATTTATCAATGATTTTCCGAAGTTCCTGTCCAGAAAGAAACTTTGTGAAAGAGGTACAAGCTAGGAATATCCAAATGAGTTGAAATTTATGAATGAATTCAATATCATCATAGCATAGCCCTCCACCAAATTAGACCTCATGTCATGCCTCCATGTGAGCTCATCTTCAATTCTTTGTTTCTGTCCAAATTTCCAGTTTGTGAAGCAAGTATATTTTATATTGCTTTACTATGGCTCAAAATTTTCCAGGACCTTCTCCTATCCATATAATCTCTCCACACCAAATTTGGGCATATTTCATCAAGGCATTTTCCCGTGGGAATTTTTGCAAGTTTCTGGACAATGGGGATGTTTGTGAAGCAAGTACCATTTTGGCTTGTCCATTTGGTATGGAACATTTTCAACATCTTCATATGACCAAATAACTACCTTGCCCAATTTGAGCTCAAGTTGACACTCCTAGTGAGTTCTTGTTCATCATTTCTAAATCTAGTCAGTAGGGTGCTTTCTACAGCAACTACTAGCTAAACCCCTACCCTTGAGCTGAAACCTTGCTATATTAATCACCTTAGTGAGTGATCAAACCCAGTCAAAGATCAGCCTTAACCTCCACATGTGTGAGCCATAGCAAACTCCAAACACCTTGTTGTTACTTTTTATCTTTGCTACATGTGGTCACATCAGTGAGCACTATACTTGTTTCTCTCTTCCTTCGCATCACCCTCTGCACACCTTGTCTCCCGGACAAGGTTTGGCTGATCAGAGCATGGGTAAGCGTCATGTGCACGCGGTGACCGTCGTTTTGGCATGTCATCTGCATGCTCTGGCACCCATGTCCTCTTCTCCCTCTCTTTGCTCGCAGTCCCAGCGCGCCCGTGAATGTCTAGCGCAGTCCCCGTGTTGTTGCCTTTCCCCTGGAGCCATTCCCCCCTCTGTTTGTTTCCCCGGCGACCCATCCCCGTCGGGAAATAGTGCGCCCGTGAGCGCCGTTGTATCCTACTCGGTGTCCTCTTCCTCCTCTTGCCCCCGAGCTCTGCTCGTCTCCGTGACCGTCTGCAGCTCGTCTGCTTCCCCCTCGTCGCCTTCCCGTGACCACTGCCCGTCACAAGGGCCTCGGTCGGACGCGAGCGGCGGCACCCGAGCTCGCCCGCCTCACCCCGCCTATAAGTAGACCTCCCCAGCCTCATTCGAGCTCACAAATCGCCTCCACCAGCTCCCAGGACCCCGCCTAGCCTCTCTGCCGAGCACCAGAGCCCCTCCAGCCCCTCCAACGCCGCCATGGCCACCGCCCCCTCCGGCTCAAATTCGAGTAGTCCGGCCCCTCCCTCCTCGCCTAGCTTCCACCAGCAAGCTCTGTTGACCTCCTAGAGTCGCCCCTTCACCTCCTCCCTCCATCTCCATGGTCGTAGCCCCATTTCCAACTCTGTCCGACGTTGTCCTCCGCCGCGGCAATGGCCTTGTCTGCTCCAGTGCTCTCCGGCAAAAGTGGATGGTCAAGGTTGGAGCTCCTTGTCCTCACGGTCGCTCCAGTGGTCCAAGCTCCACCGAAGGTGGCCCCAGTCGCCAAAGCCAACACTAGGGACAGCACCCCTCCCTCTATTCTGCGTCCGGGTGGGAGGCAGAAGAGGAGGAAGCGTCAACCGACCCTGCCTCTGCTGATTGGATAAGTGGAAGCGTCAACCGGCCGAATGCGTTTTCATTTCTAGAAAACGTATTCCTCCCTTTAAGCTTTCAGTTTCTCTGTCTGGGACCATTTTGTTAAGTTTTTCTTTGAAGAAATGTCCGTGGCAGAAAACTCCTTGTATCTTTTTGCTTGAAACTCCGATTGAGGTGAATCCAACGCCCACATATTCATCTCATCGAGCTAGTTCCGTTTATATTATTTTCTGTGGTTTGACATGCTGGAAATGACCATTTTGCCCTTGCACATATACAGCCACCTCCGGTAGAGAACTATTTCCGGCAAATCTTTCTGCGATCCTTCTGCACTTCTCCCCGATGGTTTCTTCACCCTTAGGCAAGGCACAACACCCACTTGCATGATGTCCATGCAGTAGCCATGGTTTTCAACTTCAAGATTTAATAACTATCTAGTTGTTTATCTGCAACTGTTATCGTTGTTTCAGTACTACTTATGGTTTCATGTTCACCTTCGTGCTATGTTTTGATGCATCTGGTTATCTTGTGTTCTTGCTAGTATTACTTTCGTATGTCATGCTTAGTAGTAGTACATGCTGGTGTTGGAACTATGCCTCGGTGCATGACTATCGTCTCTTACCGAGTACCGTGGTTATGCATGTTCCATTGCATCTAGATGGTTACATGATTACTTGAGGTGTTACCGTTATATGCTTGCATGATATTTACTTCTGATGCTAGTGGTTATGCTATGCTTATGAGTAGTGTTGTGCTTGTGATATCCATGATCGTCGACATGCGATGCTAATCTAGATAAATGATTCACTATTGTTATGCTTAAGGTTTATGTTGCATCCATGTTTCTGTTGGTATCATGCATTATTGTTACATCTTGTTATTTTTGTATGACTCAGCTTATTGCATTCAAGTATAACCGGACTTAATTGAACTGGAACAACTGTTGGTTGAGTCATGGTGCCACCATATCGAGCTGACCAGTGCAACCACATTTGCCTTTTATGGGGAGGTCCTAACTGGGTTTATTGTCATGCCTCTCGTCGGTGCCTCCAACGAGGGAAGGTTATGCGCGGGCGCTACCTTGGCCAGGTAGGACGACATAAGCCTTGTATGCCCATTGTTGTTGTTGTACCAGGGTTGTCCCCGTTTGATTTTTTTCACAACGGTGGCCGTTGATGGCTTTGGTAGGCACGGGGCCACCCATGACTTAGCCAGAGGGGAGTTGGTTGGACTGGCCGGGAGAGTGTCATGGGCAATAGATCGGTTTGGTCGGAATGCCATTGGTCCACCCAAATGGGAGTGCGAGGCCTTGGGTTTCGTGGTGTGGGTACAGTGTGCTGACCTCTGTAGAGTGTGTGTTAAAATCTATCGATAGCCGCGCTTGTGGATATGGGCCTAGTTCGTAGTTGGTCACACTATGGGTCAATAGTAATTATAATGATCTGCTTAATTACAACCCTGGTTCGATGACCGACAAAGTTCGTTTATCCTTATGTGATCTTGAGAGGATCACCGTGGTATAGAGGATACCGAGTTGTTGAATACTTGTGATTTGTGCGAGAATCATGGGTAAAGATCAAGCTCCTTATGGTCATGGATGATTACTATGATACTGTTTATACCAAGCTTCATTGGATCCTAATATGATCGTGTAATGTCCGATGATGGTAAGTGATGCATGTGATGGTTACGAGGTAACCCCGAGCAGAGTAAGTTTGTGCATGATAGTGTCATCATGTTGCATGTTAGTATCATCATGTTTATATGTTCATGCCATGCTCATATTGTGCTAGCAGTATCATGTTGTTCATGCCATGTTGTTCTGATAATATCATGTTAATCCTTATTAACCTGTAATTGCCATGTTGTTCTTTGTCTTGATTGCTCTTGGTTGCTGTGAGCTTGCAAGTACATTCAATGTACTGACCTGGCGTGTCATGCCAGTTTGTAGGTCATGCCAGATTTGATTGCTTGTTTGTCATGGATTCCCTGTTTGCAAGCTAGGATAAGTGTTCCAGTCAGAGTCCCTGCGGAGTGGAGTTCATCACCGTCGTCGTTGTTCTGCTACCCATAGTTATTCCGCTGCTTCAAGTTGTTCTGCTACTTGCATAGAGCAACCGTAGCAGGCATAGTGTCATCGTGCCGATGTAATCCCTTGTACCCATATAGATTGTAAGAAAGAGCTGATTTGTTCTATGCCAAGCAGTGCCATATTCCAGAAGACTTCTCCTCGATCTCTGGGCTGGAATATGGGGTGTTCCGGTTTATTTGAGCCGGGGTGCCACACCAGCTGGAGACTCTTCCCGGATGACATCGTCCGCAACAATAGCTCATTGTCCCTCATCCACCGCACCAGATGAGCATCCATCGTCGATCTCATTGTCCCGCCAGATCAGCTGCAACATCCTCCACCTCCAAGGAGTTGCCCCGATGTTCGCCTCGTCTATCGCGCCACCTCCATCCCTAGAACACCGTCTTGACCTGCCCCACCAGAACTCCAACACCCTTACCAATTCCATCAATGAAGCTGAGGCCTGCTCGGCACCACCAAGGAGGTTCTGCACTCACTGCTGCATTTTATCTCTTATTCGATCTTGCTTCCTCGGCAGTGACTTCCACACCAGCACTAGCTGCTGCTGCTCTGGCTCTCGCTCGCGCTGCAGCTCAGTTCTTGCTATTGATCGCTGCTGCACTGCTCTTGCTTTCGTTCATGCTGCTACTCTGCTCTGCTATTGTTGTCGGTCGTGCTGCAGCTCCGCTCTTTCTCCCATACGTGTTGCTGCTCTGCTCTTGCTCTCGCTCGCACTGCTGTTGCACGACCTCCAGCAGCTACAGGAGTTGTTGCTTTAGTTCTCGCTCGGGTGCTACTGCACGAGTTGCTCTCTCCTAGTGTGTTCCCTTCTCGAGCGGCTGCTGATTTTGATCACTGCTTCTCTGTTACCAGTGCTCACATGCCCTAAACATCTATTGCAATGCTCTACTACTAGTTCAATCAGTTTCGATAGTAAAATTCAGTTTCGATTGTACAGTTCAGTTTCTTTAGTTAAGTTCAGAGTGAACAATATTTACAACATCTATGGGAGTGACCGTGGCACGGCTGATGCATTTTACATCTAGCACTTTTTGGTGATGTACTTTATGTCATCTATTGCAGATGATATTAGAGTCCCACATCAGATTAACATTGTCTGTCTTGTCCTGCTTTAGCCTCGCTATCGTACACCTCACCAGAGCTGCTCCAATGACGGAACCATCCATCACAGCAGAGCAGTACCTTCGACACCATATCCAGAGGCCTGAGATCTTCTTCCCCACTTCCGAGAGTCACACCAGCATCACCATCCTCCATGTCCAACCCAATGATGGTGAGGTTGACAAGTCTAAGCCAAAGAGGTTGTACACTTGTGGCATCACTTTGTTACTTTGCATTCATGTGTGACGCCCGGATAATTAAACTACAGTAACCCTTTGCTAATGATGCCACGTCACTTCGATTACTGTTACTAATTTCGCGTTCGTTCGAAACCGATTCAAATTCAAATTCAAAATCAAGCAAACAATAAATTTTTCAAAAATTAAAAGTAAAATATTCGAAGTGAACCAAATAATGCATAGGTAATCATGGTGGAGAAACCACACCTTTATAAAATGTTTAAATACTATAAGTTGAATAAAATAGTAGCGAAAACTATTATTTAAGTACTTTTAAATATCAAATAATTACGAAACTATTTTAACTTGGGTAGCAAATTAATGTGGCAATGATATATTTGATGATACTAATTTAGGTGCTAACTTGGTATTAAAAAAACTAACTAAAATAACCGAAACTAAAATAAAACGAGAAAACAATAGGACAAAACAAAAGACCTAAGCTACTTGGCACTTTTGGCCCATCTAGCAACTTATCTAGGTCAGCCCATCTCTCTGTCCTTCAACCTGTAGCAGGGGCATCGTGGAGCACATCCACGGACGCCATGGCGTCGTGGCGCACATCCGCCCCCCCCCCTCACCCTACTTACATCGCCAGGCTCCCTCCCTCGATCCCCTTTTAACCCTAGAACCAACCACTCCCTCCGTCACTCCCTGACACTCTCTCCCGAACGCCTCTGGCGCCGCGGCGCCGTCGATTCCACGGCCTCCATCCAGCTCGCGCCTCACGGAGACGTCCCAGAGGACCATCGTCGTCGTCCACGTCGGCTCCGCCCTTCGGCTCAAGCCAAGGCCCTCTCCATCAACGGGATCGAACCGTCCTTCATCCTCTACCGCCGGACGTCTTTGTCGGACCCGCCACTCAAGCGCGCCCCGACCTCCCCGGGGTGAGCCATTGCCGTCCCCTGCTTTTCCCCCTCGCACCTGTCGCCGACGCCCCCACCGTAGACCGCCTCCGCCCACCGCACACCCGCGTGCCTCACCTGAGCAACCCACGCCCGCCCCGTGCTCGCTTGAGACCCGTCGTGCTCGCGGCGCGCGATCGTGGCCACGCCCAGCCGCCTCCTGGACGCGCTGTCATCGTGCTCCGGTCGCCTGGACAACCCATAGCCCGTGCGTGGCCTCACCCAGCCTCCTGCACTCTGTCACCACTGCTTCTGTGTTCTGCTGCTGCTTCCTCTTCCCTGCTGGTCATGTCGCGCGCCGTGCTCGCGTAGCGCTGTCGACTGCGACCCAGCCCCCTGGCCTCGCCTGGCCCGCGCCCGCAGTCCCCCTGCTGTTCGCCGCAGTTGTCGCTGCAGCCGCTGCCGCTTTTGCTGTCGTGGCCGGCCCTTGCCTCGAGCAGGCAGGCCCCCAGGTCGGCTGTGTCCCCAAAGCCGCTGCCACCAAGAAGTTATTTTTTTAGTTTGTGTTTAGTTAAACTGTTTAACTAAAATAATCTCAATAGATGTACACTGACATGTGGGCCACCCACTAATAACCGCTAAATTAGGAATTAACTAAACACTGTTAGAAAACTACAGAGTATGACAACTAGGCCCCACCTACCTTATTTGACTAGTCAATATTCAAACCAGTTGACTATTAACTGGGCTGTTGACTTGGTCAACTGGGCCCTCTGGACCCACCAGTCAACCTCTTGGTGGGTTTACATTTGGGTATGCTTAGCAACTTCTGTTTTTTAAATTTCGAATTAATAATAAATCCAGGAATTTTAGAAAAAACTTTAAAACTTTAGAAAATCATAGAAAATAATCCGTAATTCGGATGAAAATACTTTGTACATGAAAGTTGCTCAAAATGACGAGACGAATCCGAATACACAGCCCGTTCGTCCGCCACACATCCCTAGAACAGCAAACATGCAACTTTCCCCCTCCGGTTCATTTGTCCAAAAACGCGAAACACCGGGAATACTTTCCCGGATGTTTCCCTCCTTCGCCGGTATCACCTACTACCGCGTTAGGGCACACCTAGCACTGTTCATTGTCATGTCATGCATATGTTTGCTTTTATATTTATTGTTTCTTCCCCCTCTTCTCTCGCTAGACACCGAGACCGACGCTGCTGCTGCCTAGTTCGACTACGGAGTTGACGACCTCTCCTTCTTGCCAGAGCAACCAGGCAAGCCCCCCCCCCTTTGATCACCAAATATCGCCTATTCTTCCCTCTACTGCTTGCATTAGAGTAGTGTAGCATGTTACTGTTTTGATTAATCCTATTCTGTTGCATAGCCTTTCATTGTTGCTATAGTCATTGATACCTTACTCGCAATCCTGAATGCTTAGTATAGGATGCTAGTTTATCATCATTGGCCCTACATTCTTATCAGTCTACCTTGCTAAACTATAGGGCCGTGATCACTCGGGAGGTGATCACGGGTATATACTATACATATATACGTATTATACAGATGGTGACTAAAGTCAGGTCAGCTCATTGAGTACCGGCAAGTGATTCCGATGTGGGGGCTGAAAGGACAGGTGGCACCATCCCGGTAGAGGTGGGCTTGGGTTCCCGACGGCCCCCAACTGTTACTTTGAGGCGGAGCAATAGGGCAGGCTGAGACCACCTAGGCGAGAGGTGGGCCTGGCCCTAGTCGGCGTTCGTGGTTGCTTCATAATAACACGCTTAAAGAGATCTTGGTATTTGATCTGAGTCTGGCCACTGGCCTATACGCACTAACCAACTACGCGGGAAAGATATGTGCACTCGATGTCGTGGTATCAGCCGAAGCCTTCTAAACGTCAGCGACTGAGCGGCGTGCGCCAGGTTGGACTGGGTAACGCAACTTCATTTGTAATGGAGGTTGTTAGGTCTGCTCACCGGCCGCGTACGCAACGTGCAGGTGTGCAATGGGCGATGGGCCCAGACCCCTGCGCGCATAGGATTTAGACCGGCGTGCTGACCTCTCTATTGTGCCTAGGTGGGGCTGCGACGTGTTGATCTTCCGAGGCCGGGCATGACCCAGGAAAGTGTGTCCGGCCAAATGGGATCGTGCGTGTTGGGTTATGTGGTGCACCCCTGCAGGGAAGTTTATCTATTCGAATAGCCGTGTCCCTCGGTAAAAGGACGACCCAGAGTTGTACCTTGACCTTATGACAACTAGAACCGGATACTTAATAAAACACACCCAGACAAGTTCCACAGACAACCCGGTGATCGCCTTTCCACAGGGCGACGAGGGGAGGATCGCCGGGTAGGATTATGCTATGCAGTGCTACTTGGAGGACTTCAATCTACTCTCTTCTACATGCTGCAAGACGGAGGCTGCTAGAAGCGTAGTCTTCTATAGGACTAGCTATCCCCATGTTATTCTGGCATTCGGTAGTTAAGTCCACCGATATTGCCTCTTTACACATATACCCATGCACATGTAGTGTAGATCCTTGCTTGCGAGCACTTTGGATGAGTACTCACGGTTGCTTTTCTCCCTCTTTTCCCCCTTTCCCTTCTACCTAGTTGTCGCAACCAAATGTCGGAGCCTAGGAGCCAGACGCCACTGTCGACAACGACACCTACTACACTGGAGGTGCCTACTACTGCGTGCAGGCCGCTGACGATGACCAGGAGTAGTTTACGAGGATCCGAGGCATTAGGCCTTCGCCTCTTTTGATCTGTATCCCAGTTTGTGCTAGCCATCTTATGGCAATTTGTTTAACTTATGTCTGTACTCAGATATTGTTGCTTCCGCTGACTCGTTTATGTTGAGCACTTGTATTCGAGCCCTCGAGGCCCCTGGCTTGTAATATGATGCGTGTATGACTTATTTTACTTTTAGAGTTGTGTTGTGATATCTTCCCGTGAGTCCCTGATCTTGATCGTACACGTTTGCGTGCATGATTAGTGTATGATTGAATCGGGGGCGTCACAAGTTGGTATCCGAGCCGACTGCCTGTAGGTTGCCTCCTTTCCAACTCCCTGGCCGAAGTTGAGTCTAGTCATCCAAAATTGTTTTACTAACTTGGCTGTGTGGCATATGGGCCCACATCGCCGATGGGTGGTATTAGGATCTTTTATTCCTCGTCTATACTCTGGGATTCTGATCTCTCTTCTATTCAAGGTAAACATTTTACTAACTCTGACATTAGGTTCTCGTATCCACTTCCTCCCGGAGAGCCCCGACATTACCAATGAGCGCTTGCTTCACCAGAAGATTCTGTGGACACTCCTTGATGTTTTTCGAGACACTTGTACCCACCGCCTTTGCAAATTCCCTGCCACTGTTATATCATTATGGATAACTACATACACTTGCCCTTTCAATCCCATTGATCTTGTTATTACAAGATACGCCGAAAATTCTCTCTATTGTTCCGAGAATACTTTGTGCCTACTGCCTTGCAGTTCTAAGCCACTTGAATACCCCTATGGATAATGCCTCGCACTTACCGAGTATCCGCCCATCCTCAGTTGTTTATGTGTTTCACTAAGGTCTTCAAAACAATATTAGATCTTCTGAAAATACTTAGCAGCTTATTGTTCTTGAATTTCTTGCTTGCTTGCATTATGGCTAATATCATAAGTCTAGTAATCTTATTGTCATCCTTTGTCATTATCATTTTGAGTCCGTTGATACAATATGTTGCGAATGCTCGCAATCCTCAATCAAATCCTAGAATTCATCCTTTCGGCTTAGACGTCATTTTAACATGTGCTGGGTCTCGACCAATCAAATCACCATCGATTGTACACCTAAGACTATTCTACCTATCCATCCCTCATCAGAGCATTGCTTCTGATCCCTTGTCTTGGAATTCATAATTCCTTTGCAATTGAGCTTTGAGTTAGTCTGTTGTTTCTATAATATAATCTCCTTGCATTCTTTCTTCCTCTGGTTGAGTACTGATGCTCACATTAGATCCCTTGTGGACCACCAGACCCTTTTGTCGGACTATATCCGACAATATCCTTCATATTCAATAAGCTTGTGAGCCTTTCCCCGGATACATAATGCCTTTGGTAAATTGTATCCTCTGCTTTCTCAAGCATGCTCTACTATCGAGCTTATGTTATTTATTCTTGAAATGTATGGTATATGCTCCTAAGATGCCCCTATGGGTTGAACCTATGCCTTCCGCAAACTGTATGAACCCGAAAGTTTTCGCGAGTCATACTCTTTTTGTTGCTTCGCCAAAAAAAATTCAACACTACAACTTTTTTTGAAAACGAGAAGTTATTGAAAGGTTATACATTGAAGAAGTGGGAGTCGACCTTGAACTTTGTGTTCATGCCCATGGACACGATGTAGATCTTATCATGGAAGCTTCTCATAAAATAATTGCCCCCTTTGTTATAAGTTCATCTTGTATTTATGTCTGGTCATTTGCAACCGTGGTTCCGACCATGATCGTTCTTCTTTGATCCCTTTTCTCGAACAAGTAAAATACTTGTCTTCTGTAGAGCAATCCCCTAGTCTAACCTCCACTTTGATGTGATGTCGAGTATCACCCCCGGTATCTCGAGATTATCATGGAACTGCAGAACTTCTTATGAGTTCTTCATCAAGTACTACATTCTCACGGATTCCAATTTTGCATGGGCTCCGAGTTATTAAACACTCAAAGACACCGATAATTGAACCGAGTCTGCACTGCGGCTCAACAACTCTTAGGAATCTTCCTTGCGTATGAGTTTGTACCCAATCACGACACTCATAGCTTGTTTGGCTATATCATTGTCGTGATGATTTTAATGGTGCTACCTGGTCCTTATTCTCGGAGCACCACTTTCAACGATGAGCTAAGCTTACATTGATTTTCCTCGTCATATCATTTCATCTTGAACAACAAGCTTGATTTCGAGTATGTGTCTAATCCTTGGTTCCAATAACCTTTCGCTTCATCATTCCTTTGACTTCATGTCATCGCTGATCGATTACACCTGCATGAAATCTCTCGACAATTGTGTCATGATCATCATCAACATTTTGAGATCTTCCAGGATATCAATCAAATTCATGATGGGAAATACCATCCTTGACCCTTGATGATTGTGTTATCATCAACGACATTCTTGCCTTCCCCCAACACAAACTTGTTCATGTTATGGATGCAACTTGCTATCCAGCTCATATGATGTTCTACCTTGAAGTATTAATGTCTTCTATCACAAGGATGGTGTGAGGATTGCTCCACCTCTTAAGAATTCTTGGTATAGTGATACTTCTCACCATCACCATTCTTTCTTGGTCCTCGTGTTGATTCCAACCGGGGTACCAACAAGTGAACGGTGTTATTTGGATTCTACCCTTCTAGCAACCCTATTACTTTGAAGTTAATGGTTGGTCGTTCATTCTTAGACTATTGATTATTGAATCCCCATTCTGACATTGGTCGTGCAACCCAACCCATATTTCGGGCGCATATTTCAACCAATGTTTAATTGTGTATGCTTTCCTCAAGCATACTTCATTATATCATTTGATCTGACAAAAGTTATCTCCTTATCCACATAACTGTGGAGATCCATCTTTTTGGATATCTCGTTGAATTATCGCTGAGTCCATCAGCCAGCTCCTCATCCTCTCCTTGGCTTAATGATGAACCCTTGTTCCAAACTCGCTTCCATAGTTCATTTTCTGAGAATCATATAAAGTCATCTCGTCAATTGTGTTGCACCTCTTCTTCTTAGGCATCCTGAGTCTGAGGTATCCTAAAACCAATCAGATATGAATCTCGATCAGATAAGATGGTTGGAACATATTCCCAAGAGTTATAACATTGGTCTTTGACCCGGTAAGGTGGTGTCTTGCCTAGCACACCTGGCCGGAGGCCCTATTGTTATAGTTTCCTTTGTAGGAAAGTTAACCATTCTTCCATGAGGAAATTGTAAGACTTATTCTATAAGTTATTCCTAATGGATCATTTGTGTATCCAGAGTCTGACCTTTGATTGAAGACCATGTCAATGCTATCTCGAAGCATATCGGTGGTGCTCTGATCTTCAATAAGTACTGCTATCTTTTCTTTATCAATTATCTAAAACACCGTTGTATGGGTATTGTCATCAAATTCCTCTTCCCTTATCTAAATGGTTTCTACTTTCTATCTTGTCGAGTATATCTTGCTCTGCTTGTCCTTGGGAAGGGTATACCCCTGGTATATGTGTCAAACACATTTTCCTTTCCATTGTTCTCTTTGATCTGATGATCACATTTTCCTTTACATTGATTTGTTTAACCTTCCTTGTGATCCATATGATCTAAGTAGTAATATTCTTCTGCTTATGTAAACACCTTGGTGTACAACCGTGTCAGTAAGACCTTGTTATTATTGTTAATGACTTTTCGGTAACCACCGATGGACGAGAACATTGCCTATTGGCCCACCTCATTCAACGAGTGGGAAAATGGTTCTCTTCGTCCCTCACCTTTGGTATCGACGTTGTTGCCAACATAACTGACAGTGCTATCCTCTGACATGCCTTGCTATCATGACCGCGCAAGATGTCACCGCCCTTCCTACTTTTAACCCACATGGTGGGCCCATAACCCACAGTTCCACAGGATCGAAACCTGACTCTCTTGTACATCCCTGTTTTCCAAAGTTGATCCTCGTGCTTGGCTTCGTAAGTAATTCACGAGCCACCTTCCTAGTGATCTATTCTGGTATCAGACGCAATGCTTATTCTCGTTGCTCTGGACCCTTTCACACTTTGTTTCAGACACCAAACGATTGTCTATCCGTTTGAAACTTCTTATTATACCTCCTTATTGTGCTCTCGATGTGTTTTATTTGTTCAACTCGAGAGATACTATTGTGTTCATTCATGGGATAAAAGCCGATGATTACCCCTCATAGCATTCTATCGTTGTCGACCGGCTTTTTCCTATAGATCCTGAAGAAAGGATGCCGGCTTCATAGTGATGACCTGAAGCAGAGAAATGAAGACGTTAACGTAATGGATCGACCTCTTCGAGAAGAGCCACCAATATCGAGAAAAATTGTTAGGATTTCATAACCAGAACTCCCCCCTTATACACCTCTTAAATCTCGGGACGAGATTTCTTGTAGTGGAGGAGAATTGTGACGCCTGGATAATTAAACTATAGTAACCCTTTGCTAATGATGCCATGTCACTTCGATTACTGTTATTAATCTCGCATTAGTTCGAAACCGATTCAAATTCAAATTCAAAATCAAGCAAACAATAAATTTTTCAAAAATTAAAACTAAAATATTCGAAGTGAACCAAGTAATGCACAGGTAATCATGGTGGAGAAACCACACCTTTATAAAATGTTTAAATACTATAAGTTGAATAAAATAGTAGCGAAAACTATTATTTAAGTACTTTTAAATATCAAATAATTACGAAACTATTTTAACTTTGGTAGCAAATTAATGTGGCAGTGATATATTTGATGATACTAATTTAGGTGCTAACTTGGTATTAAAAAAACTAACTAAAACAACAGAAACTAAAATAAAACGAGAAAACAATAGAACAAAACAAAAGACCTAAGCTACTGGGCACTTTTGGCCCATCTAGCAACTTACCTAGGTCAGCCCATCTCTCCCTCCTTCAACCTGTAGCAGGGGCATCGTGGAGCACATCCACGGACGCCATGGTGTCGTGGCACACATCCGCACCCCCCCTCGCCCTACTTAACATCGCCAGGCTCCCTCCCTCAATCCCCTCTTAACCCTAGAACCAACAACTCCCTCCCTCACTCCCTGTCAATCTCTCCCGAATGCCTCAGGCGCCGCGGCACCGTCGATTCCGCGGCATCCATCCACCCCGCGCCTCACGGAGACGTCCCGGAGGACCACCATCGTCGTCCACATCGGCTCCGCCCTTCGGCTCAAGCCGAGGCCCTCTCCATCAACGGGATCGAACCCTCCTTCATCCTCTGCGGCCGGTCGTCTTAGTCGGAACCACCACTCAAGCGCGCCCCGACCTCCCCGGGGTGGCGCGCCGTCCCCGGCTTGTCCCCCTCGCCCCTGTCGCCGACGCCCCCACCGTAGGCCGCCTCCGCCCACCGCACACCCACGGGCCTCACCCGAGCAACCCACACCCGCCCCGTGCTCGCCCGAGAACCGCCGCGCCCGTGGCGCGCGATCGTGGCCATGCCCAGCCGCCTCCTCGACGCGCTGCCATCGTGCTCCAGTCGCCTGGACAACCCATAGCCCGTGCGTGGCCTCGCCCAGCCTGCCGCACTCTGTCACCGCTGATTTTGCGTTCTGCTGCTGCTTCCTCTTCCCTGCTGCTCACGTCACGCGCCGTGCTCGCGCGGTGCTGCCGGCTGCGACCCAGCCCCCCTGGCCTTGCCTGGCCCGCTGTAACGCCCCGGATTCGATGCGCCAGGTGTCTGCCAGTTATTTGCTGTCGTTGCCATGTCATTTTCTTTCGTGTTGCATATTTTCATGTCATCATGTGCATTTCATTTTTGCATACGTGTTCGTTTCATGCATCCGAGCATTTTCCCCGTTGTCTGTTTTGCAATCCGGCACTCCTATGTCCTCCGGTGTCCCCCTCTTCTCTCTTTTCGTGAGTGGGTGTTAAACTTTCTTGGAATGGCCCGAGATTTGCCAAGCGGCCTTGTTATACCACCGGTAGACCGCCTGTCAAGTTTCGTGCCATTCGGAGGTCGTTTGGTACTCCAACGGTTAACCGGGTAACCGTAAAAGCCTCCTTCTATTTGCAGCCCAACACCCCTTCCAAACTGGCCCAAAACCCATTTAACTCCCCTCCATGCTCTCGGTCATTCGATCATGATCGTGTGGGCAAAAACCGCTCCTCATTTGGACTCTCCTAGCTCCCTCTACCTATAAATTAGCCTTCCCCTCCGAAATTTCGGGCAAAACCCTAGTTTTCTTCCTCCTTGTGCCACCGGACACGTCCGTGCCGCCGCCGGACATGTCCGCCCGCCGCCCCGACGAATCGCAGCCCGACACCTGTCCCCGGGCCGCCCCCGTCCACCGCGGCCCGCGTGGCCCGATTCGGGCCCGCGTGAGCCCGCGCGCGCCGCTGCCGCCTGGCCCGCCCGGCCGCGCACCCCGCCGCCTCGCTCGCCGGCGCTCCGCCGCCCCGCCTTCGCCGGAATCGCCCTCCGCCGCCTCCACCGGCGACACCGCCGTTGGGCGCCTCCGCGCGTGCCCGAGCGCCCGGTTCTGCCACCGCCCCGCGCCCCCTCGTCCTCGGCCCCGGTCGCCGCCTCCGCGACGCGCAGGTGCGCCGCCCCGCGCCGTCCGGCCACCGGTCCGGCGACCGCGCCGCCCGGCCCCGCGGCCTCCTCCGCCGGAGCTGCGCCGGCCCCGCCGCCTCTCCCTCCGGCCAGATCCGCCCTCCCCCCCCCCCCCCCGAGCTCCCTCGACCCCTCCGGCGTCCTCCCCGACCACGTCGACCGCCATCTCCCTCCTCTCCGGTGGCAACTCTGGCGAACTCCAAATCTGATCCACGAAGGTTGACTTTCCCCCTTCCCCGAAATTCTCGTCCCTGAGATTTGCACATTATCATGCCATGTTTGACATGTTGTATCTCTGCATCTGTAGCTCCGTTTCGTGCGTGTAATATGTCAAATTGTTCGTCTCAATGAGTACATCATTTCATTCCATTGCATCATTTTCATTTGAGCTCATCTAGATGCCTGAATCATCATTGCAAGAGTGCTGCATGATGTTTTCTGCTATTTGTTATCATAACGAGCTCTTTTGTCATTTTTGCCATGATTGATGTGTGCATCATATGAGGTTGATGTCTACATGTGTTTTGAACTATGCCATGTCTTGTTTACAGAGGTGCTTACCATGTATTTTTGTGATCAATGTGGTGACTAGCACAAGCATGCAAACTAGGCATCGTGATGTTGCTAATTTTAGTCCCTGTTCTACTGTTATTTTGATGTCATGCAAACTTGATGCTACAGAGAGATCCATGCATATTTTGAGATACTTCAGTAAGGATGTTTTGAACATATGGTTATTGTCTATCTATTAATGCCTTTGGTTGTAATTATGGAGTAGTCTAGCATGTCATTTTCGTGCTCTACTTTTGCTTCAAAATGTTTCCTGGCAGATTGTTTACATGTTATTCAATTTTGCCGAGGTTGTTGTAGTTGATCCTTGCATGCTATGAACTTGTTCTTGACTTGGTTTGTTTCACAAACATGTCTTCTTGATGATGCTATTCTTATCTTGTCATGCAATGACTTGTGGTGAGTGAGTCGAGCTTGTTAAGTAGTGTACTTGATGTTTCTGTTTTGCTAGGCTGAATCTGTTATTTCGTGATGCTATGTAAACCTGCTCCTACAAATCATTCCATACATAATCTGGAGATGTTCACTAAATATGTTTTGTTCTACATGTCATGATCTAACCATTCATGCCCCTGGTTGCAATTATAGCTTGATGTAGCTTGTTCATATCTTGCTTCAAAGTTGCTTGATAATGTTGCTGTCAGCCTGTTAACATTAAGTTCAGTTGTTGCCATGATTGTTGCTAGTGTTCCATGTACCCTATGACCTTGATCTTGCCATGCCTCGTTTCTCAAACATGCCTTCTTACTGTTGGTTGCCTTGCCATGCCATGTTTTGCTCTGTGGTGAGTGGTACAAGCTCATCCACATGCCTTCATAATTTTGTTTCTGCCATGTATGAATCTGTAATATAACTTGCCATGTTTACATGGGTGCCATCATATTTTCTGATCTTTTTTGGCTTATGGTCAGTAAGGGACTTTTGATCTATGCATTTAGTAGGTTCATGCCATGCCTTTGTTTGCCATGATAAGTTACTGTAACATGTTGTTTGATAGCTCTAAACATTGCAACCTGATGTTATTTTCTGCAAAGTCTGAATTGTTATTACTTGCAATCTTACCATGTGTGTTGGAGCATGTTCTAGTGATTTCTGGAGATAGCTCAGTGTTCATGTTTTGTTGTGCTTTACATGTACATCATGCCCATGTCTTTTGTTTTCATGTTGAGATGCTGTAGCTTATTTTTTGATGCTTGCAATATGCCTAGTTGCTGTTTTGGACAGATTGTTGCTATAACTTGTATAGTGTGCATGTGTTCAACCGTTGCTCCGTTTTGAGTGTGCTCTATATGAAACTTGCTTAGAATTGCATGTAGCTTCATATTATCATTTTGCATCCTTGTTTTGGTGTGTTTGCTTGATGTTTGGGTGCATTTTGCATCAATGCCATGTTTAACTTGTTTTGCTCATACCTTCTAGGCCGTAGCTCCAAATCTAATAAACTTTATATGTAACTTGACTAGAATATCGTGTAGATCATCTTGGTACATCTTAACTTGCTGTTTAACAACTTGAACATAAGGTTTATTCAGATCTGGACCAACTTCGACATTTGCATATGAGGACTTACCGGAATTGTTATATGTTGTTCCCGGCCTCATTTAAACTTGCCTTGATGTGTTGCTCTTGTTTGCATCATCTCTTCCCATGAGTAGCTTCATGTAGTCTTGTATTGCATCATGCTTGTTGTGCATCATGCCTTGTTCATGTGTGGTGTGTTTACTTTGTTGTGTGCTTCTTCTCGATAGTTCCCGTTTTGTTGCAATCGTGAGGATTCGTTCGTCTACGCTTGGTTCGTCTTCGTGGCTTGATCTTCTTCATGGACTCGTTTTTCTTCCTTGCGGGATTTCAGGCAAGATGAACGCTACCCTGGATCTCACTACTATCATTGCTATGCTAGTTGCTTCGTTCTATCGCTTTGCTGCGCTACCTATCACATGTTTATCAAGCCTCCCATATTGCCATGAACCTCTAAATTTTGATACCTTTCCTATGCAAACCATTGATTGGCTATGTTACCGCTTTGCTCAGCCCTCTTATAGTGTTGCTAGTTGCAGGTGAAGTTGAAGATTGCTCCATGGCGGACAGGATTTTGTTGGGATATCACAATATCTCTTATATTATTAATGCATCTATATACCTTGTAAAGGGTGTAAGACTCGGCCTTTTGCCTGGTGCTTTGTTCCACTCTTGCCGCCCTAGTTTCCGTCATACCGGTGTTATGTTCCCGGATTTTGCGTTCCTTACGCGGTCGGGTGATTTATGGGACCCCCTTGACAGTTTGCTTTGAATAAAACTCCTCCAGCAAGGCCCAACCTTGGTTTTACCATTTGCCTCACCACCACCTATACCTTTCCCTTGGGTCGGCCAACCCGAGGGTCATCTTTATTTTAGCCCCCCCGGGCCAGTGCTTGTCTAAGTGTTGGTCCGAACTGAGCTGCCTGCGGGACCACCTCGGGCCAACTTGAAGGTTGGTTTTACTCGTAGCTAGTCTCATCTGGTGTTGCCCTGAGAACGACATATGTGCAGCTCCTATCGGGATTTGTCGGCGCATCGGGCGGCTTTGCTGGTCTTGTTTTACCATTGTCGAAATGTCTTGTAAACCAGGATTCCGAGTCTGATCGGGTCTTCTTGGGAGAAGGTATATCCTTCGTTGATCGCGAGAGCTTATCATGGGCTAAGTTGGGACACCCCCTGCAAGGTATAATCTTTCGAAAGTCGTGCCTGCGGTTATAGGCAGATGGGAATTTATTAATGTCCGGTTGTAGATAACTTGACACCAGATCCGAATTAAAATGCATCAACCGCGTGTGTAGCCGTGATGGTCTCTTCTCAGCGGAGTCCGGGAAGTGAACACGGTTTCTGGGTTATGTTTGACGTAAGTAGGAGTTTAGGATCACTTCTTGATCATTACTAGTTGACGACCGTTCTGCTTGCTCTCTTCTCGCTCTTATTTGCGTATGTTAGCCACCATATATGCTTAGTCGCTGCTGCAGCCTCACCACTTTCCCCTTCCTTTCCCTTTAAGCTTTGCTAGTCTTGATACCCATGGTAATGGGATTGCTGAGTCCTCGTGGCTCACAGATTACTACAACAACAGTTGCAGGTACAGGTTGTGCGATGATCATGACGCGAGAGTGATGTTTGCTTGTGTTGGAGTTCTTCTTCTGCTTCTTCTTCGATCAGGGGATAGGTTCCAGGTCGGCAGCCTGGGCTAGCAGGGTGGATGTCGTTTGAGTTTCTGGTTGTGCTTCATCCGTAGTCGGATGATGATCTTATGTATTGTGATGTTGTATTCGAGTGGCATTGTATGCCTTATGTATGTATCCCCATCTATTATGTAATGTTGATGTAATGATATCCACCTTGCAAAAGTGTTTCAATATGCGGGTCTATCCTTGGTGGGACCTTCGAGTTCCTTTTGGATAGGGTCGCATATTGGGCGTGACACTTGCGCCCGCGCTCCCCCTGCTGTTCGCCGTAGTTGTCGCTGCAGCCGCTGCAGCTTCTGCTGTCGTGGCCAGCCCTTGCCTCGAGCAGGCAGGCCCCCAGGTTGGCTGTGTCCCCGCTAGATCGGGCCGACCCTTAATGATTGGGGATTAGCCCCCTGTTAAGTTATTTTTTAGTTTGTGTTTAGTTAAACTGTTTAACTAAAATATTTTCAATAGATGTACACTGACATGTGGGCCACCCTCTAATAACCGCTAAATTAGGAATTAACTAAACACTGTTAGAAAACTACAGTATATGACAACTAGGCCCCACCTGCCTTATTTGACTAGTCAATATTCAAACTAGTTGACTGTTGACTGGGCTGTTGACTTGGTCAACTGGGCCCTCTGGACCCACCAGTTAGCCTCTTGGTGGGTTTACATTTGGGTATGCTTAGCAAATTCTGTTTTTTTAATTTTGAATTAATAATAAATCCAGGAATTTTAGAAAAACTTTAAAACTTTAGAAAATCATAGAAAATAATCCGTAACTCCGATGGAAATACTTTGTACATGAAAGTTGCTCAGAATGACGAGACGAATCCGAATACATAGCCTGTTCGTCCGCCACACATCCATAGAACAGAAAACACGCAACTTTCCCCCTCCGGTTCATCTGTCCGAAAACGCGAAACACCGGGAATACTTTCCCGGATGTTTCCCTCCTTCGCCGGTATCACCTACTACCGCGTTAGGGCACACCTAGCACCGTTCATTGTCATGTCATGCATATGTTTGCTTTTATATTTATTGTTTCTTCCCCCTCTTCTCTCGCTAGACACCGAGACCGACGCTGCTGCAGCCCAGTTCGACTACGGAGTTGATGACCTCTCCTTCTTGCCAGAGCAATCAGGCAAGCCCCCTTTGATCACCAGATATCACCTATTCTTCCCTCCACTGCTTGCATTAGAGTAGTGTAGCATGCTACTTCCTTGATACCTTACTATTCTGTTGCATAGCCTGTCATTGTTGCTACAGTCATTGATACCTTACTCGCAATCTTGAATGCTTAGTATAGGATGCTAGTTTATCATCATTGGCCCTACATTCTTGTCAGTCTGCCTTGCTAAACTATTGGGCCGTGATCACTCAGGAGGTGATCATGGGTATATACTATACATATATACATATTATACAGATGGTGACTAAAGTTGAGTCAGCTCGTTGAGTACCTGCAAGTGATTTCGATGTGGGGGCTGAAAGGACAGGTGGCTCCATCCCGGTAGAGGTGGGCCTGGGTTCCCGACGGCCCCCGACTGTTACTTTGAGGCAGAGCGACAGGGCAGGTTGAGACCACCTAGGCGAGAGGTGGGCCTGGCCCTGGTCGGCGTTTGCGGTTGCTTCATAATAACACGCTTAACGAGATCTTGGTATTTGATCTCAGTCTGGCACTGGCCTATACGCACTAACCCACTACGCGGGAAAGATATGGGCACACGACGTCGTGGTATCAGCCGAAGCCTTCTAGACGTGAGCGACTGAGAGGCACACGCCGGGTTGGACTGGGTAACGCAACTTCCTTTGTAATGGAGGTTGCTAGGTCTGCTCACTGGCCGCGTACGCAACATGCAGATGTGCAATGGTCGATGGGCCCAGACCCCTGCGCGCATAGGATTTAGACCGGCGTGCTGACCTCTCTATTGTGCCTAGGTGGGGCTGCGACGTGTTGATCTTCCGAGGCCGAGCATGACCCAGGAAAGTGTGTCCGGCCAAATGGGATCGTGCGTGTTGGGTTATGTGGTGCACCCCTGCAGGGAAGTTTATCTATTCGAATGTCGTGTCCCTTGGTAAAAGGACGACCCAGAGTTGTACCTTGACCTTATGACAACTAGAACCGGATACTTCATAAAATACACCCAGACAAGTTCCATAGACAACCCGGTGATTGCTTTTCCACAGGGCGACGAGGGGAGGATCGGGTTTTTTTTTTATACGATGCTACTTGGAGGACTTCAATCTACTCTCTTCTATATGCTGCAAGACGGAGGCTGCCAGAAGCGTAGTCTTCGATAGGACTAGCTATTCCCCTCTTATTCTGGCATTATGTAGTTCAGTCCACCGATATTGCCTCTTTACACATATACCCATGCATATGTAGTGTAGATCCTTGCTTGCGAGTGCTTTGGATGAGTACTCACGGTTGCTTTTCTCCCTCTTTTCCCCCTTTCCCTTCTACCTGTTTGTCGCAACCAGATGCCGGAGCCCAAGAGCCAGACGCCACTGTCGACGATGACCCCTACTACACTGGAGGTGCCTACTACTGCATGCAGGCCGCTGACGATGACCAGGAGTAGTTTAGGAGGATCACAGGCAGGAGGCCTGCGCCTCTTTTGATCTGTATCCCAGTTTGTGCTAGCCATCTTATGGCAACTTGTTTAACTTATGTTTGTACTCAGATATTGTTGCTTCCACTGACTCGTTTATGTCGAGCACTTGTATTCAAGCCCTCGAGGCCCCTGGCTTGTAATATGATGCTTGTATGACTTATTTTACTTTTAGAGTTGTGTTGTGATATCTTCCCGTGAGTCCCCGATCTTGATCATACATGTTTGCGTGCATGATTAGTGTATGATTGAATCGGGGGCGTCACATCATGTCGATCCCTCAGGGATCCTTTGGTTCAAAGCAGTTGCAAATCTAGAAATAAATGAATCGTGGTCACAAAGTTAACAGGGAGAAAACTAAATGCTCTTTTGAACCACCATTTTAATTAGTTTAGCAAGATAGCCATTATATGATACTAACGTGGACCATATGTAAGCTCACAAAATATTTCGAGGTCAGGCTCTAGTCTGTTGAAGACTGCCTACTAGAATCGCCATTGGTTCAAAGAAAAAGTGAAGGAAACATAGGAATTGTAAACTTGACTATGGTACTACTATTCGTGCATTTGGTTAGAAGGAATGAAGCAAAGCAAAACTGGAGGATTTGTTTCCTTTGGTGCCTCTTTCAAAGAAAAACGTAGGAATCTTAATATCCACTTGGACGTCCTTTTCAAATTAATATGCATGGAGAATGGTACTAATTGCATTACTAGCATAATAAGATTCTTATTTTTTCATTTTCACGTGGTTCGACTTTAATTTGACTATGTTTCTCCATTCCCATGTTCTTCTAATTCACGTGAACCAAACACCCAGGATGACAGAAAACCTATGTTTGCAACTGCTCTGTTTTGCACATGCATTCCTATCATATTCATGTGTTTTTCATGTCCCTGTGTTTATATTATCCTCCAATTCTAAGGAGCCCTTATAAATTTACTTCATTTTTAGATTGGTGTCAATGAAAACTCTGTGTTATGTCATGCTCCTCTCGTGCCATCATCCATCCAACCTGAGGTGCACCATCGAAGGAAGCGTTGACTACAACAAAGATTCCCCCTGCTGACATTCTTTTGCCGCCTCAGATCATCTTCCTCATTGTCGGCAGCCACGCCAACTGCATTACCATCATTGACTAAGCAGATGAACCTGAGGACTACACAGTTCCGGAAGAGAGGTCGCACTCTTTCGTGACTGCTTACGTTATACATCGGTTATTATTACCTGCTACTTTATTGTCATGTTTACCTCTTAGACTCCGAGTCAGGTCCAAACTAATGGTCAAACTTGAGTTTTTAAATGCCCATGGGGCACATATCGAGGCAGCAACGAATAGTATATGTCTACTATCTGGTTCATCTGGGGTCTTCCATGTGGTTCATGTTGGGTGGGCAACAAACGATAGATGATCCATCGTCTATCTTTTTAAACTAAAGCTATAATCTACCTGTTATTATTAGTTTTGGATCTATCCACTCGTTTGCTTCCATCAGTCTTGATTTCTGCATGCACCCCTTAGGCCTTACATAATCTAACTATGTTTTTTATTATGCATGTCAGTTATTGTACACAATCATACTGAACATGTAGAGAAAAAGAGAAGACCATTGCGTGGGAATATAATGTCATGGAGACGCCACTCCATGGTGGGCGAAGTGCCCCCACCCCCACCTCCCGCCATTCTAGATTGTATTCCAGAGGAAGATACCTATTCAGAGGGGGATTTAGAGGGAGCTGACCGCTCCTATTTACCCCCTGAGGTGTTTGCTCTAACCTGGCACGCTGATGTTGGTCATATCATGCATATGGCGCCTCACATTGCTTACATTATACATCTTATATTGTAGCGACCCGACCCGAATCGATCGAAGTCTCTGTGCTTAAGTGTCATCCCTGGATCGGTATGCTGACACACAGTACCCGAGGATTTATAACATAGGTAAATAACATGTATAAAGTAATGTAAATACTATTACCTCAATCCATATAGCGGAAGTAACAACAAGTTGTGGAGTCCCAACAACACCAATGACAAAGTTGAGTGTAGACATAATAACCCTAATGTATCACTTGCTCGTCGTGAGATTCCTGCAACATGAGACATTGCACCCATATAGGTCAGTACATTGAATGTATTGGCAAATTCACACCATAGGATAATGATGAATAATAGCTATCACTACATGCATATTTGGCTGGTGGAGGCTCTAAGTTTAATTTTTACATAAAGCCAAATTTTCCCTACAAAGTTTTATTTAACCACCGTAAGTTAAACTGCAAAGTTTTAATTTTGAATATATTTTACTTAACTACAAAGTTTGTTAAAAAAATTATTGAGAAGGTAACCCCAACTCAATACCAACATAATATTAATAACCCAACAAATTAATTAAGTAAAGTGATGAGATCAAATCAATGATTCAAGTACCAGATACTCAAAATTTCCATAATTGGGGACACGACTACACATGATTAGTTTGTACACTCTGCAGAGGTTTGCGCACTTTTCCCCACAAGACCCGATCACCTCCCTTGAAGTCCTCGCAATGCGTGGTGTTTGAGAACGGGATGACCGAGACATAGTCTTTCAGAAGCATTTACTGCCTACTCTGGGTGGACCGGTACACCTACAACCCCCCTACATCTGCTAGTCCACCCCTTTAAGAGCTCACACAACTTACTCAACTATTCGAGAGCCCATAATGGCTTGTGGCCGCACACAGAAGTTTCTAGCATGAATAATCTTATGAGCCCTTTGAACCTGGGTGGCATTCCATAGGGTGGTCACTCGGGTACTCCTGGATCCCCTTGGGCAAGCACTGGGTTCTCCAGGTGCCTGGGCAAGCCACTGGGTTCTCCAGGGTGCCCCAACCATTCCACCCAGATGTGTGTTAATGTAGCCACCATAAGTTAAACCCTTAATTAAAAATATCTCTCACATCTTTCATGAATTCCCTCAAACCAAACCACATCTACGAGCATAGCATAGCAATATAAGCATAACGTAGTAACACACAAGGGTTTGAATATAAGACAATAGGTCCCTACCTCATCAACTACTTCGTAGTACCCACATGATGTCAAACCTACTCATGCAATGTTTGAGGGTTGAAACTAATGCATAAAATCTAGGTAATAAAGGGATATGATCAAAGTGTGAACTTGCATGTACTGTTGATGCAGATGCTTCACACTCATAACTCGTGATAGATCTACTAATCACACTCCGATCAATCTATCGTACAATCAATACTAACCACACATAAGCAATCACTCGAAAGATCGGACAGAAACGAAGAAAACAATTCGGAAAACTTCAAAACCAAGCAACTATCTCTTGAAACAGAAAAGAACTTATAAAAGTACCAAAATTAAGTGAATTTGGCCTTATCAGAAACTTTAGGTCAAGAGCTTTGATCTGCAAAAAGAATCAACTAAAATGGAGTTATAAAACTTGAGTTATGAACAAAAGACGTTTGAATTCAAATCTGTTTGAAACAAAATTTTAAACTTTAAAAAATATATTTAAGTTGTTTTACTAGATAGAGGGGATCATAACGAAGAAGTGGGCGTTGGTTTCGTTATATTTGGGAAAACGAGTAAAAAGTAGCGAAGGTTTGAAGATCAGGGGCTAATCTGTAAGAATAATACTACGGATGGGTCCCCCGCAGAAAACTAAAATAAAAAGAAAAACCTAAAGAACGAACGTTCGCTACAGAACCTAATACGACGAAAATTGTTCGCTGAAGAAGCTAATCTAATGAACATTCTCTAAATAACTAAACTAAAAAAAGAAACCAGTTTTGAAACGAAAACCAAAACAAAAACAACTAAAAAGAAAACCGGGCGAACCAAGCGGTTTATACCGGTTTCGGTCGGTCGGTGACGGATTGGATTGGGCGTCGACGGTGATCGGCACCGGCGCTTTGGCGGCTGTAGGGCGGCAACTGCGAGACGGCGGCGGGGTTGTGCGGCATGGGCGGTGCTGTAGGCGGCGGGGCGAGGCGACAGCGGCGGTCTCCGGCGGCGCGGGCGGCGGCTAGCAATGCAGGGCGGGTTGGACGGCGGGAGGCGGCGGCGGTTTGTGGAGCAGAAGAGGCTGGGGCCTCGGCCTTATAAAGGGGCCAGGGAGATGGAGGCGTGGAGGAGGCGCAAGGCGGCGGCGCGGGGACAGAGTCTTGGTCGGACTCAGCGGCGGCATGTGCAGGAGCAGGACTCTCGCGGCGGGAGGAGGAAGGCGGTGCGGGCGCTGGGCCGCATCCTGGCTGGAGCCCAGTTCGGTAGACAAGAGTTTTTTTTTTAATAAACAGACAAAAAGATAAAAAAAACCACATAAAATAAAAAATATAGTATAGGCATAATATATACCAAAATATTCAGAAAATGATTTTCTACAACCTAAACATTTTTCTAGCGTCAAACAAAATCCACAAAAATTTAAATAAACCAAATAGTGCTACTGGAGCAATAAAACCCCATAAAAATCATTTTAAAAATACCAAAATGATTTCAAATTTATTTCTCTCCAATTTTCTATTGTAAGGAATCATTTTACCCTACTTTCCATATATTTTATTTTTGGAGAAAAAATTAATTTGAATAAAAACAGAATAACTCCAAATTGAAAATAATTTGAAAGGGACCTTAAATTTGATTCTTTTAAACTTCCAACTCATATTTCATATGTTTTAAAGAAATCATTTTATCTTCTCTCATGAAAAACTTTGAGTTGCGTAAAGTTTCTGAATTGAAAATATTTCCAAATGAAATTCAAATCCTTTCAAAACCCTTTTCATTTTTCAATGGAAGAAGTCATGTCATCTTGTCTCTAGGGTTTTGTATTTGGAAAAAAGTTGGATTCATTGAGATCAGAAATGCAAGATGAAAGTTTGGGAAGTCCTTTTATTCCCTCTCATTTATCTTTCAAAAAGTTTCAAATTTCACTCAATTTCACACAAGCTACCACACCATAATAAAGCAAATAGTCAAAACTATCTATTTAATATAACATTCCAAAATTTAGAATGTTGGGATGTTACAAACCTACCACCCTTAAAATGAATCTCGCCCTCGAGATTCAGAGAAGCTAGCAAGAAATAGGTTAGGTTAGGGGTCTTCTCAAAATCCATTGACCGTCACAGAGGGTCTGGGTGCTACCACCCTTAGAAATATGATTACGGTTCCATCAAAACTCAGATACTCCATCCTTATTGTTGACAGTATCGATCTCCTCAGATCTTCAGGATAATTCCTTCTCTGGGCTCTTCCGGTAGTGGCATAACCTTTACCGTAATTCTTCTATCCTTTCATCTTGGTAAGGTTCTTCTGAGACTGGATCTTCTTAGCTAACAGGTCTGCGCCAATACTAAACAACTATCGATATCTCATGGCGGTCAACAATTTATGGTTTCTCCTCTAGGAGATGGGCCTGGGCTTCATTTCTCACCATACGACGTACGATTGGCAACAGCTGCCTTGTACAAGGGAACAAACTGTCATACCATTCTAAGGTTCAATCAAGGTTTTGATCATCGTCTCTCTACTATGGGTAAGTCACTCAGATTTACCATCCCATGTAGCAAGGCAAATAATAAGAGTAAGTCGGTATGGTGATCAATCCATCCCGCACCCAAATCATTACCTTGTATATAGTTTAGCGAATCTTGCATTCTAACACTCGGTCATCCTCACAAGCATTGCAGAATTTCTCTTGTCAACGAACCAAGTTCGGATAAATCCATTGATTCTGCAAGCCAGACAAACATCATCGTTCTTCACAACTGTCGGGTTTTCGTATCCTCCTAGGAAACGTCTGATGTTAAAGGCATATCCTGTTCCATGGTTTTTCCTTCAGCAAGAGTGTGCTTGCTTCTTGGCAGGTCCTAGGGCCTGTGGGTTATGGCCCATCTCATCACTTGTAAACCTTGTACTCATCATTAGGGGCAACTGATCATTATTCCAACATCCAGTTTCCCAACACTCTTAAATCCATCCAATTGTACTGTCTCCCTTCCTTCTATTGGTAGCAATCTAAGACGTGATTACTCAGATTCATCATGGAGTTATAGTTGCTCCATATTACCAACATTATACCTCCTTTATATCCAATAGTACTTCATCCTTTCATATTCTTGGGGTATCCCACATATCGAGATAAAACTCTTACTTACTTTGTCCGTAGTCCACTTCATGGAACATCGTTATCTTTTCTAGGGGTCAAGGGTCCTCACAGGGTACTACCACCCTTAACATGCACAAATTCATCCATAGACCATATTTTGCATATCCTCGAAAATGGTCAAAATCTTTCTTCTTAGAGTAACAACTCATAAATCCAAATCAGTACCAACGACGCTAACTTTGTTGATTCTCAAATTATTACAATCTCCTGCATTTCCATTACATGGCTCAACTCAACACCTCAATATAAAAGAATTATTCCCACTACTACTACTATATTGATTTTGTTGCAAACACAACTATTTAGTACAAGTCTCCTTCTCTTTGGGGTAATCTCTGGAAAGGTGCACTGCTTCGTTACAGCAGAAACATATTATTTTTGACAAGTCTCATGGTTTCCTTGTGCTTCCATAGCCTCCTTGGGTCCTCGGCTTCCTTTTTGGGCAACCACTGAAGTAGTGCCCTGAATCTTTACACCTGAAACATGTGATATGACTCGGGTCCTTCTTTGTAGAAATTGGGTTATTCCTGGAATCCAATCTATTTCCCTTCCTGGACTTTTCCGTCCCAATCAGGGCTTATATTTCCTATGGGTCATAAACTACTTCCTCTATCGGGAATTCTACTAGATCCCTATTCAGATAAAGTTGGGAGATGTGTCCTTCTTCTCCACATGAATAGCAAGACTTGGTGCAGGGTTTAATTAGGTCTTCTTCAGGTGTGCCCTCCACCTCTTCCTTCATCACAAGTTCTTCTAAATTTTCCCTGAGGGATCCTTTCATTGTTTCTTTCTTCTCCTGGACGGTTCTTTGTACCATGGGGTAAATGTGACACTGAGCAGGGTAGTGGGTAGTCCCTTCACACAAGAAACAAGTAATCTGCCTAGTTGGGCATTCTTCAGCTAATTGACTTTCTTCACAATGAGGGCATTCATCCTTGTGTTCTTTATGGTTGTGTCCTATTAGACCATAAAGCTTGCATGCATAAGGTTTCTTCATATGATTTCCATAAGGCTTCAAATTCTGGGACACAAGATGAGACCATAGCAGAGTCAACTTAAATTCTTCCCAAGTGGTTACTCTTGGCCATCCATTGATGGTTTGGTACATCCTCCACCAACTAGCAGCACTTCTTTCAAAGCATTGAAGAGCATGCTGGGCCATATCCTTTACGTCTATAGTATTATTCTTCATGTGATCCTCCATGTTCGGAATCCATCGGTCCGTCTCCAATTGAGACATCAGTTCAGAAAATATGATTTCATCTCCATTCATCCTTTATTGGTTCCAAGGGTTTTGGGTAAGGACGAGATAAGGTTGGAGAGAGAGGGATACACACAATATAAACAATAGTTTTGAAGAGGCGGGTTTTATTTTGTGGCCGTTGGAAAAACATCAAACAAATGACAGCTCATAATCGTCGCATCTAACGTAAGTATATAACAGGGTTTGGTCTTCTAAAGGTCAATAATCTTCAAAGTCATCCAACTCTTTAAATCTTCAAAGTATCTTGAGTTTTAATCTTCTTGCTTGGCTACTTTCAGCTTCTGGGTTCTGAGCTTTTTACGAAATGCTTCCTTGTCAAATATGGCTTCAAGAAGTTCCATTCGAAAATTCTTGAGGTAAAACTCTAGATCCTGGTGATACACCCGCTGAGGTGAGAACTTCATCTTTTGCTCACTCGATAAGGCAATAGGTGCTCCATTTTCCTTCTACCATCCAATCCTTCTAAGGAAATGTATTGCTTAACTCAGCATGGTGAAGATAGCACACGCGGGCGGTAGCATCATGGATAGCCGTGTTTATGCCCAGGTCTCTGCCATGAGCTATCATTCCATAGTTGATCTCAGCCTGCCTTGGGGTTTTCTTTAATGACCAAAATTTGAGTTTTGATTCTCCATGTTCCGGTCTTCCTCTGACACACCCTCATCGCAGGTATCGGGAACTTCAATAGTCTGACAAATTCCATAAGGGAAAATCTTCATAGCATTGTCTTTGGTTCAGGGTGAAGCTCTTCCTATAAAATATGGACGCCAGGGGTTCTTTAGAAAAAAATCTTAAGTGGATCCTATCAGAGCCTTCCAAGTCACTTCACTCTGGGAATTCTTCAGAGCCTTCAAATTCTCCGAGTCATCGGAGTCTTCAACTGTGGTATTTTCAATTATTGAAATGCACGGCAAAATTCTCTTTACTCCGAGGTGATCTTAGTTGTCTGAATTCTTTTCCTTCTTGGAGTGGTCTCACCGGTCGAATCTTCGTGTGGTCAAAAGGGGAAAGAGGTATAGTCTAACTATTTGAGATGAGAGGAAAGTATTTGGTCAAGCTTTAGAAAAGATGAGAGTTAAGGGATCTCTTTTGAAAATAAAGTTTTTGAGAAATCCTTTCCTATGGGCTTGCCAGTTTCTAGGGGTCACCTCCTACAGTCAACATGTGCTCTGATACCATCTTGTAACGAACCGACCCGAATGGATCGAAGTCTCTATGCTTAAGTGTCATCCCTGGATCAGTATGCTGACACACACAATACCCGAGGATTTATAACAGAGGTAAATCACATGTATAAAGTAATGTAAATACTATTACCTCAATCCATATAGCGAAAGTAACAACAAGGTTGTGGAGTCCCAACAACACCAACGACAAAGTTGAGTGTAGACATCGTAACCCTAACGTATCACTTACTCGTCATGAGATTCCTGCAACATGAGACGTTGCATCCATATAGGTCAGTACATTGAATGTACTGGCAAATTCCCACCATACGATAATGATGAATAATAGCTATCACCACATGCATATTTGGCTGGTGGAGGCTCTAAGTGTAATTTTTGCATAAAGCCATTTTTTTCCTACAACAAAGGAATATATTTTATTTAACTACAAAGTTTGTTAAAAAGTATTCAGAAGGTAACCCCAACTCAATCCCAAAATAATATCAATAACCCAACAAATTAATTAAGTAAAGTGATGAGATCAAATCAATAATTCAAGTACCAGGTACTCAAAATGTCCATAACCGGGGACACGGCTAATCATGATTAGTTTGTACACTCTACAAAGGTTTGCACACTTCTCCCCACAAGACTCGATCGCCTCCCTTGAAGTCCTCGCACTGCATGGTGTTTGAGAATAGGATGACCGAGACACAGTCTTTCAGAAGCATTTACTCTCTACTCCGGGCGGACCGGTACACCTACAATCCCCCTACATCTGCTAGTCCAGCTCTTCAAGAGCTCACACAACTTACTCAACTATGCCATAGCCCATAATGGCTTATGGATGCACAGGGAAGTTTCTAGCATGAACAATCCTATGATCCCTTTGAGCCTGGGTGGCATTCCATAGGGTGATCACACGGGTACTCCGGGATCCCCTTGGGCAAGCATTGGGTTCTCCAGGTACACGGGCAAGCCACTGGGTTCTCCAGGGTGCCCCAACCACTCCACCCAGATGTGTGGTAATGTAGCCACCTTAAGTTAAACCCTCAATTAACAATATCTCTCACATCTTTCATGAATTCCCTCAAACCAAACCACGTCTACGAGCATAGCATAGCAATGTAAGCATAACATAGTAAAGCCCAAGGGTTTGAATATAAGACAATAGGTTCCTACCTCATCAACTACATCCCAATACCCGCATGTTATCGAACCTACTCATGCAATGTTTGAGGGTTGAAACTAATGCATAAAAACTGGGTAATAAAGGGATATGATCAAAGTGTGAACTTGTATGTACTGTTGATGCAGATGCTTCGCACTCATAACTCGTGATACACCTACTCGTCACACTCCGATCAATCTATCGTGAGCAAGCAATAGTAACCACACATAAGCAATCACTCGAAAGATCGGAAAGAAACAAAGAAAACAATTTGGAACACTTCAAAACCAAGCAATTAACTCTTGCAAAAAAAAAATTCTAACAGTACCAAAATTAAGTTATAAAACTAAGATGGAGTTATAAAACTCGAGTTATGAACAAAAGACGTTTGAATTCAAATCTGTTTGAAACCAAATTTTAAACTATCAAAAATATGTTTAAGTTCTTTTACTAGATATAGGTGTTGGTTTTGTTAGATTTGGGTAAAGGAGTAAAAAGTGGTGAAGGTTTGAACATCAGGGGCTAATATGTAATAATAATACTATGGATAGGTCCATGGAAGAAAACTAAAATTAAAAGAAAAACCTAAAGAACGAACGTTCGCTCCAGAACCTAATCCAACGAAAACTGTTCACGGAAGAAGCTAATCTAATGAACGTTCTCTAAATAACTAAACTAAAAAAACGAAACCGGTTTTGAAACGAAAACCAAAACTAAAACAACTTAAAGATAACCGGACGAACCAGGTGGTTTATACCGGTTTAGGCGGGTCGGTGGCGGATCGGATTGGGTGTCGACGACGATCAGCTCCGGTGGTTCGGCGGTCAACTCCGGCAGCTCGGCGGCTGTGGGGCGGCACCGGCGATATGGCGGCGGGGCTGTGCGGCGTGGGTGGCACTGCAGGTGGCGGGGCGAGGCAGCAGCGACGGTCTCTGGCGGTGCGGGCGGTGTCTGCTAGCGGCGCAGGGCGGCTTGGGCGGCGGGAGGCGGTGGCAGTTTGTGGAGGAGAAGAGGCCAGGGCCTCGGCCTTATAAAGGTGTCGGGGAGGTCAAGGCATGGAGGAGGTGCAAGGCGGCGGCGCGGGGACAGAGTCCCGGTCGGACTCGGCGGCGGCGCGTGCGGGAGCAGGACTATGGCGACGGGAGGAGGAAGGCGGTGCGGGCGCTGGGCCGCGTCCTGGCTGGAGCTGGGCCGGCCCAGTTCGGTAGACAAGAGTTTTTTTTAATAAACAAACAAAAAAATAAAAATAAAACCACATAAAATAAAAAATATAGTATAGGCATAATATATACCAAAATTTTCAGAAAAAGATTTTCTACAACATAAACATTTTTCTAGCATCAAATAAAATCCACAAAAATTTAAATAAACCAAATAGTGCTACTAGAGCAATAAAACCCCATAAATATCATTTTAAAAATACCAAAATGATTTCCAATTTACTTATCTCAAATTTTCTATTATAGGGAATCATTTTATCCTATTTTCTATATATTTTATTTTTGTAGAAAAAAATAATTTGAATAAAAAACAACTGCAAATTGAAACTAATTTCAAAGGGACTTCAAATTTGATTATTCTAAACTTCCAACTCGTATTTCATATGTTTTGAAGAAGTTGTTTTATCTTCTCTCATGAAAATCATTGAGTTGCTTAATGTTTCTGAATTGAAGATATTTCCAAATGAAATTCAAATCTTTTCAAAACCCTTTTCATTTTTAAATGGAACAAGTCATGTCATCTTCTCTCTAGGGTTTTGTATTTCAAATGAAGTTGAATTCACGGAGATCAGAAATGCAAGATGAAAGTTTGGGAAAGTCCTTTTATTCCCTCTCATTTAACTTCAAAAAAGTTTCAAATTTCACTCAATTTCCCACAAGCAACCACACCACAATCAAGCAAACAATCCAAACAATCTATTTAATATAACATTCCAAAATTTAGAATTTTGGGATGTTACATATGTGTCATCAACTTAGTTTAGATTTGTTTTGTGTTAATGCCACCTGTTAGGTTTCTATATCATACTCCCACCCTTCCTAAATATTTATCTTTTAAGAGATTTCAACAAGTGACTACATACGGAGAAAAATGAGTGAATCTACAATCTAAAATATGTCTATATACATCCGTATGTGGTAGTCCATTTGAAATATCTAAACAGACAAATATTTAGGAATGGATGGAGTATATGGGAATTATGCAATGCCATCTTCTTTAGTCGGGCATCATATACGTGAATCATGCAATGCCATCATGTTTAGCCAGTCATCGTATATGTGAATTCTATTGTGCCATATTATTTTCATAATGTTTTCCATTTGTCAACAATGTTTATACATTCTTCTACTCTTCCTGTGCATTAGCCATTTAAGTCGGTCATGGTAAAATCTATAGTGAAAACAAGGTCTTCTGAGCAGTCAGTGCTACATGTCTATGGAGATTTCTTACTGGTTACAGATAGCTCCTCATAGGAGGATTCAGAGACAGATGACCATTCGTATTTCCGCCCCCTCAGGTGCATGCTCTAACTTTGGGGCACTCTTTGAAGTACTTTGTGTTGGTTGAATAGATGAATCTGAGATTGTGTGATGCATATCGTATAATCATGCCCACGGATACTTGACGTGACAATGGAGTATCTAGGTGACATTAGGGTTTTGGTTTATTTGTGTCTTAAGGTGTTATTCTAGTATGAACTCTATGATAGATTGAACGGAAATAATAGCTTCATGTTATTTTACTACGGACTCTTGAATAGATAGAATAGAAAGGATAACTTTGAGGTGGTTTCGTACCCTACATTAATCTCTTCGTTTGTTCTCCGCTACTAGTGGCTTTGGAGTGACTCTTTGTTGCATGTTGAGGGATAGTTATATGATCCAGTTATGTTATTATTGTTGAGAGAACTTGCACTAGTGAAAGTATGAACCCTATGCCTTGTTTCCTACCATTGCAATACTGTTTACGCTCACTTTTATCATTTGTTACCTTGCTGTTTTTATATTTTCAAATTACAAAAACCTATATCTATCATCCATATTGCACTTGTATCACCATCTCTTCGCCGAACTAGTGCACCTATACAATTTACCATTGTATTGGGTGTGTTGGGGACACAAGAGACTCTTTGTTATATGGTTGCAGGGTTGCTTGAGAGAGACCATCTTCATCCTACACCTTCCATGGATTGATAAACCTTAGGTCATCCACTTGAGGGAAATTTGCTACTGTCCTGCAAACCTCTGCACTTGGAGGCCCAACAACGTCTACAGGAAGAAGGTTGCATAGTAGACATCGTCGATGATGTTTCACATTGAGCTTCTTCCCTTTCTTGTTCGTTGCTGAATAATTCAGCCCCTCGTTGTGACTTTTCGAGAACCATGGAGTACGATCTTTCTTAGGTAATTTAGAATTTATTCTTCTTTTCACGTATGCTTCATCGTCATTGTCATCTTGCCTTATCGGGTTGCCGTATTGGTCGTAGTCTTCCTCGTTGGCGACTCCATCCATTCTGACGATGCTCCTTTTGGTACTCCTCACGACAACACGGCTGGGATTGGCTGCATCGGTTATGAAGAAGCATTGTGTCACGTGCTTAGCGTGCACCCATGGCTCATTTTTGGCGATGGCCTTAACGTTCATGGGAGTGCTCTTCGCGTCAGGTATATACATGGTAGTGAAATACTTGTTTTCTCTTATGATGTCCTTGGCCCATCTAACACGGAACATCGTCGCATCATGCATTCCAGCATAGTCAAGCTCCCAGATCTCTTCGACCCTTCCGTAGAATATTTTAGCTGTGCCGTTGGCGTTGGTCACACATTCAATCATCACACATGAGTTCTGGTAATCACTGTCCATGTCTTTGGCCTTTGTGTAGAACGTGTAGCCGTTGATATCACATGACTGATCGGTCGTGAGGTTGTGCGCGGGGCCATGTGCTAAGGCGTTTATGAGCAATCTGCCCAAACTGTCCTCTTCCGGAGGATTTTCAAGAACTTTCTCTTTGAACCAACGCAATAAAGTGGAGTTGTGCTCTATAGTAACTTCATCATCCATCTTGAGCATCCCCTTACACTACTCGAGTCAGAAGATTTGTTGTCAAACACGTGGTAGCTACCTGTGCAACCTGGGAATTAGGGGCTGGCCTATTTGGCAGATTTGCCATCAGCCAGCAGATGGCAAAGGCCTTTGCATCTTTGCCGTCCACTTGCTGACGGCAAAGCACGTCGTTAACCACTTAACGGACCTGAACTACCACGTGTGTCGTCCAAGCTATTTGCCGTTTGTTAGTGGACGACAAATCCCTTTTCATCTTTGTCGTCTGCCAGCAGACGGCAAAGAGGCCTTTACCGTAGCCTGTTCAGCAGGACGTGCTGTCATCTATTGGCTAACGGCAAAGGTGTTTGCCGTCCGCCATGTGTTCCTTTGCCGTCAGCCGTGGCGGACGGCAAAGTTCCTGATTCCTGTAGTGTTATCATGGTACTTCTTTGCGATGCTTTCTTTGTGTCGTGCTACAATCATCTACCACATCTAGGTGTTGTAGCACTACTAAGTTAGCACTGTCAATGTCATTCCGTCGATCCGAGTAGTCCATGTGCAATTCCCTCCGACCATTGTTGTGACCATCTCCTTGGAGCTTGCCACCGTGCTTCTTTATGGGAAAACCAACAACAAGGTCTCCGACGCCTATATAATTCTCGCAAAAGGAGATGCACTCATGCGTCTGATACCCCTGGACGATGCTCCCATCGGGACGTGACATGTTACGAACGAATCCTTTGATGACCCCATTCATCCTTTCGAACGGCATCATGCAGTGAAGGAATGTCAGCCAGAGGTCAATGATGTCGTCCACGATGTGGACACACAGATGAACCATGACGTCAAAGAACACGGGCGGGAAGTACATCTCAAGCTCACATAGTATGACAACGATCTCTTCCTGTAGCCTTAGGAGCTGCTTCACACTTATGGACTTTTGAGATATAATGTCAAAGAAGTTGCAAAGACCAGTAAGTGTGTCATGGACGTGCTTCTCCATTATTCCTCTAATGGAAACCGGGAGTAACTGCATCATCATCACGTGCAGTCATGAGACTTCATCCCGCTGAACCTTTTCTTCTTGGGGTCTAGAAATCTCCTTATCTTCCCACAGTAACCGGAACTGACATTGATTCCCATATGGCACTTCATGAATTGTTTGATCTCCTTCGCACTTAAGGTGAAGCAAGAAGTGGGGCAATAATTCTCCTCCTTCTTGTTGACTTTTCTACCCCTTACCCCTCCTCCGTATCCATCTCCGTCTCCTCTGTCGACTTCTTACGGTGGAGATCTTTCCTGATTTTCAAATCTTCCAAGTCTTTCCTTGCCTTTGGCCCATCCTTGGTCTTCTCCGGCATGTTCATTAGTGTGCCAAGCTAGCCCTCAAGGACATTCTTCATGATATGAATTTGATCAAAGCAATGAGGCGTGTCGTGATTGGGCCAGTACTCCAAGTCCCAGAAAATAGACCATGTTTTCCAAACCATCAGCAGCGGCTTCGGCGCCTTTTTCATCTTTCCCTGCACGGGGCACCCTTCCCAGTTTCTCAACAACTCGTTGATTTTGGCGCCACTCCTCTTATGTGGAGGTCCTCGATGCTCAGCCAACCGATTGAATAGATCTCCAAGCTTTCTCCATGGGTCATCCTTCTTAAGCCATCTACGATGCCCCAGGTACATGATTTTCCAAGACCCGCCATCTTTTGTTGACGTAAGCTACTGAGACGTTGTATCATCCATGCACCTCATGCATCCGTAGTATTCGTGGCACAACTCGCCTGAGGTGCACCCGTAACCAAGATAGTCGTGCACCGTCATCATCAGCACGACTCTCATGTGGAAAAACTCTACTTTGCTGGCGTCCCATGTACATGCCGGTGTTTTCCATAACGTGTCTAGCTCCTCTTGTAGAAGCCCCATCTAAAGGTTAATACTAGTTCCCGGTTGTTTCGGCCCTTGAATCAGCATGCTCATCTGTATGTACTTTGTCTTCATGCACTTCCATGGGGGGAGGTTTTACATCCATACAAAGGCAGGCCATGTGCTGTGTTTGGTGTTCGTGTTTCCAAACGGATTCATGCCATCAGTACTCACACCAAGCACGATGTTCCCTGGATCGTTTGTAGAAAATCCATGTACATCGTTGAATGCTCTCCACTGGCTACCATCTACGAGGTGTCTCAGCTTCGGATCATCTCCATCCTCCACTACAGGAAATATGTCAACCTGTGACCTTCTGTAAGTGACCCTGGAAGAATTGGTCATAAATCTATGACCATTTGAGACCAATTGGTCAAAATTTGTTCGGGGGGCTCCAAACCCTGAACTATAAGGACCATTTTGGTCAAAAAGGTCGTAATTTCCTGACACGAAATGGTCATAAAGTAGACAACACTGGTCCGCTACCTTATTTCTAGCTGATCACGACCAATATAGATGGTCATCACCTTGTAAATTGTGATGGATTGCTATAACTAGCCGCCACCTCATCAGTTTTGCCTATGTGTGATGTCCATGTTCAATTTTTTCCATAGGTTGTGAAGAAACCTATATTTCTGTCATTCCCAAAATTACCAAAAAAATCTCATAAATTCTTTGGGTCGTATCTTCGTCAAATATTTAAAAAAACTTACCTTGCCTAGTTCAAAAATAATTCAAAAATATTCATTTTCCTATTTTGTTCAGAACAACACTTTGTGAAGGAAGTGCTATTTATATATTCTTGATTACCCTCAAAATATTTGGGCACTCTTTCCTATCCAAATCATTGCCTCATGACAAAATTCAGCTCCATTTGCGCCTAAAATCTTCCTCAGCAAATTTCCATAGGTGCTGTTATCATAAAGTTAGAATATATTACTAAATATTATAAATAGCGAGTGTGGAATAATGGTGGATCGTTGTGCGGAATTGTCCTAGGCAATTGTTAACAAGACCACTAGTCGTCATTGCAATTTCATATGAGGGAGAGGCATAAGCTAACATACTTTCTCTACTTGGATCATATGCACTTATGATTGGAACTCTAGCAAGCGTCCGCATCTACTAAAGATCATTAAGGTAAAACCCAACCATATCATTAAAGCATCAAGTCCTCTTTATTCCCATACGCAACAACCCCCTTACTCGGGTTTGCATTTCAGTCACTCACCAACCCACTATAAGCGAATCATGAACGTATTGCAACACCCTACAGCGGGAATCCCTCACGCTTGCGCTACACAGAGGGCACCATAGGACAGCACCAAAATAAAACATACAACTCGTACCAATCTAGACCATCAATCAACCCAAGGACCAAAGATATCTACTCAAAACATCATAGGATGGCAACACATTATTGGATGATAATATGTGGCATAAAGCAACATGTTCAAGTAGGGATTACAGCAGGGTGCGGGAGAGTGGACCGCGTAAAAGAGATGAGGACGATGATGATGATGGTGATGTTGATGAAGACAATCACCGCGACGATGATTCCCCTCCCGATGGCACTCCGGTGCCACCAAGAGAGAGGAGGAGAGGTTCTCCCCCTTGTGCTTCCTCCTCCATGGCTTTCCCCCTCTAGTCCTTGGCCTTCATGGCGATGATGGCCCCTCCGAGATCCTCCTCCATGGCCTTCGGTGATGATGGCCCCCTCCGGCAGGGTGCCGGAGAGGGCCTAGATTGATTTCTCGTGGCTACAGAGGCATGCGGCGGTGGAACTTCCGATCTAGGTTATTTCCGGAAGGTTTCTGTATTTATAGGAATTTTTGGCGTAGGTTTCACGTCAGGGGGGTCACCGCGCTGTCCACGAGATAGGGGGCGTGCCCCCCACCCTCGTGGGCAGACCGGGACTCTTCTGGCCCAACTCTAATGCTTCATGGTCTTCTTTTGGTCCATAAAAATCATCAAAAATTGGCACGTCAATTGGATCTGTTTGGTATTCCTTTTATGTAAAACTCAAAAACAAGGAGAAAACAGAAACTGGCACTGGGCTCTAGGTTAATAGGTTAGTCCCAAAAATCATATAAAATGGCATATAAATGTATATAAAACATCATAGATGGATAATATAATAGCATGAATACTTCATAAATTGTAGATACATTGGAGACGTATCAATCGTCCTCAGCCAAAACTCACACCCATTGGCCATGTGCATTTCCCGTACCGCTAATCAAACACTTGGCTGCTAATTCATGTTTGAGCATAGTTCGGTCTCCTCATGAGATTATTATGTTGTTATTTTCTTCCTAGCACTTACCTGGGGAGTGCCCAACCCACTAGAAATGCCTATGTCGTCCAGAACGCATGGCAATGGCGCGTTCATGAAGTGACCATGTGGCGGGCATGCGAGTTTATGTGTTCTGGAGTTGGGGCCCTCGGCCACCATGCAAACCTCAACTTATCGCCACCAAACCATGTATTTCTGATTAAATAGATACTTATGTACCTAGAAATGATTTTTGGAAAAAATAAAGAGCAAACTATAAGGCAACTACAGTTCAAATTCGACCCGCTTCTTTCTGAATCGGCGAAAATTTGTCTTTCTCACAAGAGGTGGATCAAAACTTTTGACACGCAACCATTTGGTCAATTATGCATTAAATATAGCCTAGTATTTTATAAAATTGATTTGGTCCAATTTTGCAACAAATATATGGTGGGTCCTTAAAAAAAACTCATTTTGGGCACTTGGAAAATGGAAAATTGATTTTTTGTCCAAAGAATATGAAAACTCCCTTAGGCAACATTGTTTGCCATTCCAATATGCACCCTTGTGAACAATACGATATCATTTCAACAAACTATGCCATGAATGTGGCCATAATATTGATCATTTGACTTCAAAGCCATGAATCTTCACACATGATAGCTCATTTCTGAGAACACTTTTTTACAAGAATTGCCGTATTACAATTTTATTATTTTTCCTAGTAACTTTGTCACATGTAATAACACAATGCGAAGGTTTCCATTTTTTGATTGTTTTTAAATTTGTTATGCCCATTTCAAAATGCATTCAAAACGGCGGGAATGTCCGTTCCTCGCTAGTGGTTGAATATTGGATTTTTTTGGTGTTTCTCTTATTAAATATATACTAATGTAGCTAAAAATGATTTTTGGAAAAAATAAAGAGCAAACTATAAGGCAACTATAGTTCAAATTTGACCCACTTCCTGCTGAATCTGCGGAAATTTGTCTTTTTCACCAGAGGTGGATCAAAACTTTTGACACCCAACCATTTGGTCACTTGTGCATTCAATATGGCCTAGTATTTTAGAAAATTCATTTGGTCCAATTTTGCAACAAATATACGGTAGGTCCTTCACAAAAAATACTCGTTTTTGGCACTTGGAAAATGGAAAATTGATTTTTCATCCAAGGAACATGAAAACTCCCTTAGGCAACATTGTTTTCCATTTCAATATGCACCCTTGTGAACAATACGAGATCATTTGAATAATCTATGCCATGAATGTGGCCACAATATTGATCATTTGGCTTGAAAGCCATGAATCTTCACACATGATAGCTCATTTCTGAGAACACTTTTCTAAAAGAATAGCTGTATTATAAGTTTATTATTTTCCCTAGTAACTTCGTCACATGTAATGACACAATGCGAAGGTTTTCCAATTTTTAAATTTTTTTAAATTTTTATGCCTGTTTCAAAATGCGGTCAAAACGGCGGAAATGGCAATTCCTAGCTAGTGGTTGAATCTTGGAATGTTTCTGGTGCTTCTCTGATTAAATAGATACTTATGTACCTAGAAATGATTTTTGGAAAAAAATAAAGAGCAAACTATAAGGAAACTATAGTTCAAATTTGACCCGCTTCCTTCTGAATATGCGGAAATTTGGTTTTTTTCACCAGAGGTGGAACAAAACTTTTGACACCCAACTATTTGGTCAATTGTGCATTAAATATTCCCTAGTATTTTATAAAATTGATTTGGTCCAATTTTGCAACAAATATTTGCTAGGTCCTTCACAAAAAATACTCATTTTGCACACTCGGAAAATGGAAAATTGATTTTTCGTCCAAAGAACATGAATACTCCCTTAGTCAACATTGTTTGCCATTCCAATAGGCACCCTTGTGAACAATACGAGATCATTTGAACAAACTATGCCATGAATGTGGCCATACTATTGATCATTTGGCTTGAAAGCTATGAATCTTCACACATGATAGCTCATTTCTGAGAACACTTTTTTAAAAGAATTGCCGTATTACAATTTTATTATTTTTCCTGGTAACTTGGTCACATGTAATAACACAATGCGAAGGTTTTCCATTTTTTGATTTTTTTAATTTTTATGCCCGTTTCAAAATGTGGTCAAAACGCCGGGAATGTCCGTTCCTAGCTAGTGGTTGAATCTCGGAATTTTTTTGGTGTTTCTCTGATTAAATAGATACTTATGTACCTAGAAATGATTTTTGGAAAAAATAAAGAGCAAACTATAAGGCAACTACAGTTCAAATTTGACCCGCTTCCTTCTGAATCTGCGGAAATTTGTCTTTTCCACCAGAGATGGATCAAAAAATTTGACACCCAACCATTTGGTCAATTGTGCATTAAATATGGACTATTATTTTACAAAATTGATTTGTTCCAATTTTGCAACAAATGTATGGTATTTCCTTCACAAAAAATACTCATTTTGGGTAGTCGAAAAATGGAATATTGATTTTTCGTCGAAAGAACATGAAAACTACCTTGGGCAGCATTGTTTGCCATTCCAATATACACCCTTGTGAACAATACGAGATCATTTGAACAAATTATGCCATGAATGTGGCCATAATATTGATGATTTGACTTGAAAGCCATGAATCTTCACACATGATAGCTCATTTCTGAGAACACTTTTTTAAAAGAATTGTCGTATTACAAGTTTATTATTTTTCCTGGTAATGTGGTCACATGTAATGACACAAAGCGAAGGTTTTCCAATTTTTTTTATTTTTTTGAATTTTTATGCCTGTTTGAAAATGCGGTCAAAATGGCAGGAATGACAGTTCCTAGCTAGTGGTTGAATCTTGGAATTTTTTGGTGTTTCCCTGATTAAATAGATACTTATGTACCTAGAAATAATTTTTGGAAAAAAATAAAGAGCGAACTATAAGGCAACTATAGTTCCAATTTTACCCGCTTCCTGCTGAATTTGCGGAAATTTGTCTTTTTCACCAGAGGTGGATCAAAACTTTTAACACCCAACCATTTGGTTAATTGTGCGTTAAATATGGCCTAGTATTTTTAAAATTGAATTTTTCCAATTTTGCAACAAATATATGGTAGGTCCTTCACAAAAAGTACTCATTTTGGGCAATCAGAAAATGGAAAATTGATTTTTCGTCCAAAGAACATGAAAACTCGCTTGGGCAACATTGTTTGCCATTCCAATATGCACCCTTGTGGACAATACGAGTTCATTTGAACAAACTATTCCATGAATGTGGCCATAATATTGATTATTTGGCTTGAAAGTCGTGAATCTTCACACAAGATAGCTCATTTATGAGAACACTTTTTTAAAAGAATTATCGTATTACAAGTTTATTATTTTTCCTGGTAACTTGGTCACATGTAATGACACAATGCGAAGGTTTTCCAATTTTTTGATTTTTTTATTTTTTCTACCTGTTTCAAAATGCAGTCCAAACGACGGGAATGACAGTTCCTAGCTAGTGGTTGAATCTTGGATTTTTTTGGTGTTTTTCTAATTAAGTAGATACTTATGTACCTATAAATGATTTTTGGAAAAAATAAAGAGCAAATTATAAGGCAACTACAGTTCAAATTTGACCCGCTTCTAACCGAAGCAGCGGAAATTTTTCTTTTTCACCACAGGTGGATCAAAACTTTTGACACCCAACCATTTGATCGATTGTGCTTTAAATATGTCCTAGTATTTTAAAAAATTGATTTGGTCCAATTTTGCAATAATTATTTGGTAGGTCCTTCACAAAAAATACTCATTTTCGGCACTCAAAAAATGGAAAATTGATTTTTCGTCCAAAGAAAATGAAAACTTACTTAGGCAACATTCTTTGCCATTCCAATATGCACCCTTGTGCACAATATGAGATCATGTGAAAAAACCATGCCATGAATGTGGCCATAAGATTGATCATTTGGCTTGAAAGTCATTGATCTCCCAACATGATAGCTCATTTCTGAGAAAACTTTTTTAAAATAATTATCATATTACAAGTTTATAAATTTTCCCGACAACTTGGCCACATATAATGACACAATGAGATGGTTTTCCAATTTATTGATTTTTATTGAATTTTTCATGCTCGTTTCAACATGCGGTCAAAACGGTGGGAATGATCATTCCTAGCTAGTGGTTGAATCTTGGATTTTTTTTGGTGTTTCTCTGATTAAATAGATACTTAAATACCTTGAGATGTTTTTTGGGAAAAAATAGATAACAAACTAGAAGGTAGCTGCAGTTTAAATTTAACCCGCTTCTAGCTAAATCGGCAGAAATTTGTCTTTTTCATGAGAGGTAGATGAAAACTTTTGACACCCTACCATTTTTCAATTGTACAATAAATATGTCCTAGTATTTTTGAAAATTGATGAAATCCAATTTTGTAACAATTGTTTGGTAGACCCTTCACAAAAAAACCATTTTTGCCACTCGGAAAATGATGAAAAAGAGCTAGAAACATCAGAAAAGCATACAAATTGGTGCTCATCTATAAAATGTGGTCTAACTCTAGTGAAAATTTGTTTGATGCCCTTTTGAAAAATATTTTTATAACTGCTTCAAAAAATCCCTCTATTTTTAGTACTTGGAAACTATTTTAAATCGCTAATTTTCTGAACCAGTCAGAACACTTCCCACGGATCACCCGATTGTAGCTGATCTGAACCGTCCATATCCAGCAGATCCAACGCCTCTCACGGCTCTCACCCCATTGTAGCCCACGGATCAATCCTAGCAGCCCGAGGCTGCCTCTCTCTCCCCCTCTCCCCGGGAACACACCCGCCGCCGCCTCTCTCTGCCCTCTCCCCAATCCAACTCGACGACGACGGCCCGCCGTCGCCGCCCCCTCCTTCCCCATCCCGCCACCGCCTCTCTCTCCCACCCACGCTGATCCATCCCCTCCCCTTGTCTCTCACATTGCCTCCGCACCCATCCTCCCCCTTATCTCGCTCCCACACACAGCTGCCGGAGCCACCCCAACCCAAACCCTCTCCCTCACACCTTGATCCGATGTCACACCCATCATCGACAACCCAGATCGAGCAGGCGGGGCGGTGCTTCCAGACCCGCGACAGCGGCAATGGGCTCGCGTCCCAGATCACAAGAATGTCCCCTTCCTCTCGATCTCATTGTGCTCCTCTCGATCCCATCCCCTTCCTCCCCACAACGGAGCCTCGATTTTGACCGCGTCTTGTTGCTGTGTGCAGAAGTCCGAGAGGCACGGGGCCGAGGACGTGTGCCAGATCTGCGCCGACGGCCTAGGCACCACGGTGGATGGCGGGTCTTCACTACCTGCGACGTCTGCCGCTTCCCGGTCTAGTGCCCCTGCTACGTGCATGAGCGCAAGGACGGCACCCAGGCCTGCCTCCAGTGCAAGACCAAGTACTAGCGCTTCTGCCAGCTCGACCGCAGCGCCAAGGGCTTCATCTCCGAGGACGAGTTCCTCTCCATCCTGGAGTTCTCCACCAACCCGCTCTCCCATGTTCGTCTCCCCTGTCCTCCTCTCGTCGCTGAGACGGCAAATTTGTTCCCAGTGTTTGAAAATCATCATCCTCTGAAAGTGTTGCTCATCCACAGCCACCGAAGCTCTGCTTTTAGTGCTGTCATTCAGATTCAGAGATGAAGGAAAAACAGCTGATGGTAAGTTTCCGAGCATAATCACAAAATCTTTTGTTCATTTTTTATATACATGCTTGAGCACACATCAGGAGGATCAAGAAGTTGGTAATACCTTTGAATCACCTTCGCCCCTCCTGCATGCTGAACATGTGCAGGTGGACTTGTTGCTCCATGTTCTGCAGCTGCAAGCGCATATTCAGTTCACTGCCTGTTTTTGCTAACTAATGTGCCAATGGAAGCATGCATGGTTTGGCTATATGAAGTTCATCAAATCATAAAAGAGTAAATAGGTGTTGGATTTAGAGTGCTAGCTCGTATACTCTAGCACGCGAAGCACGTACGTGCAAGCTAACTTCAACAAAGTAGACTAGTTGCTTAATTGATTCTTTGTTATCTAGAAGTACTTGGACCTGCAGTCTCACGTATACGTACGAGCTTAGCAGAGCTAGCTAAGCTAGCGACCGATCAATCCTACTTCTTGCGGCAGACCGTAGGGACTTCGTAACTCAGCGAACTAAAAAACGATGGATATTTTGTGGATAGCCAGAGGGGTGTGTCGCTCCTGGCTTTCTTTGTATTGATATATTTTGGATCTCATTTTTGTTTTGATGAATTGATATATAATGATGTTTGATCTGCTTCTGCTTGATTCCTTACTTGTTGTAGGACTTTGGAGTCACGTAGATTTTGCTTGTTGTGGCATTGCTTGAATTTGGGTTATTGGATAGCTAGAGCTACGTAGGATTTCTTCTAATTTACTCCAGGAGACGAAGACCACGCTTCATGAATTCAGGTGCTCTCTCTCATATTTCTTGTAACAATGTTGCCTAAAAGGCATTTATCTGGTTGTGACAAAATAAAAGAAAGAAGAAACTTGTAGACAAAATCATTGGAGCTTGTATCCAAATCCTATAATTATATACTCTCTCTGCTCCCAGGGCAGCGTCGAGGTGGTCATGTGGGATCCTGTCGAACAGCTCGTGCTCGCTGTCGACTTCGATGGCAGGGTCACCCGCTCCATCGGCCTCCTCTCCGGCAGGATGTACTACTCAGATTTCATCCCCTACTTCAACTCATACACAGAGATCTACATGTACTACTCGGATTAAACTCTGTTCTACTGTACAATTACACACGAAAGCTGTCTTACCGTATTGTTGGATCTGTTAATCACTGCCCACATGTTAGATCGGTTTGATTTTGAGATGCAGCGAGACTTTGATGTTTCTGAATTCTAATGTGAAATCATGTCTACGTCAGTTGAACTTTGCTCGACTTCCTGTAGATCGATGGTGATATCAACATGCATCCTAATTGCCAATCTCGAGTCTGCACTTCTATACGTTTTTGATGTGAAACACTTATGCATGACTAGTTGTTAAGTTTGTACAATTTCTTTGGTAGACAAGCATGGAAATATGTACCAACTTTAGTGAAAACTGAGCTTTTCTTAACTAATCAAGAACTCCCTCATTATGTGAAACACCTATGCATATGACTAATTCTGCACGACAATTCTGTTCAATTTGGATTTCTTTGGTAGTCAATTATGTTCAATTGTGAAACACCTCCTGCATATGACTGTGAAAGCATGTCTACATCAGTACAACTTTGCATGCATATTTTATTGACTAGATATATACGTGTTGACTATTGGTCTGTTCCTATGTACCACATATTGTGTAATGTAGTTTGCTTGTATGGTGTTAGTGAAAATGTTTGTATGAAAATAATTGACATTGGTGACAGCTTACATGGCCATTAGAAATGCGGAAGCGTACAACAGCTGCGGCCGCCCATGCCCTGCATCTCCTGGTCTCTCTATACCCTGCCTGCATACTGTCTGTTTGTGATTTTTCTAGCAAGTATCTGTTCATGAGAAATAAGCTTCCCATGATTCACAGGACCAACAACTACTTGTTCTAGCACGTTTATTTCAAACAATTTGTGATTCATGCTGTTTGATGAACGAGTATCCATGTCGGGAGACTAGCAGAACTTATAAACTTTAGTTTTCTCACCACTAGTCACTTATCCTGCTGTTCATGTCCCTACATCATTTGTATTGGTTCTATGTTATAGCTGCTGCAAACAATTTATTAATGTGGGATGTGGCTCTAAGTCCAATTCTGTTTCTCTTCTCAAGAAATCCCCTCTGCCTCTGGTGTGCAGCAAGTTGATGGTTCTGTCTCTGTATTATTGTGGAGATTGGCCAAGTGTTAGTCGATCTGCAAGCCGGTTTAAGAGCTTGATTGGACGGTCCAATTCAACACGGAGCTGAGTGTCTGTTGAAACTTTTCATCCATCAAGCGCCGCTTCCAATTCAACACGGAGCTGAGTGTCTGTTGAAACTTTTCATCCATCAAGCGCCGCCTCCGGCCGCCCCGACGACGCCCTCGCCTCCAACCGCCCCGATGACGCCCTCGCTTCTGCATTTGGTCCTGATGTATTCCTTTGACTAATGAATCTAGCAGCATCAAAGTCCAGAATATCCAAAATGCCTTGGCTTGCTGAACCCTTGTGCTGGTTAGAAATGCAGAATTGTGATATTGTGCTGGGAGCACTCTTGTTACAGTCATAAGTTAGATTTCAGCTTTGCATCTTTTCAGGTTTAACTGTTGGTTTACATTGAAATTGTTAAGCAAGTACCAAATTGAGTGCATAGTGTGCAATTTGTATTTAGTAATCTAGTAGCTCATAAGCATCAGACCATATGTTTTCTTATAAGCACACTAAATTGATGGTTGAAAGATTTTATATGCTTCTGATGCATGATTCTTCTAATGCTAGGTGATTTGTTTCTTGGAATTTGGAAGAGGAAGAAGATGAAGCGTGGTGGTTATCTATCAATATGCCTTGTGTTCTAGTTGTACTTCATAGGTAGTTACATTGTATTCTGTATTGGTCTGGTTGTATGAACACTATGTAAAGATTGTAATAGGCTAATTTTGGACGGTATATAGTTCTGTTTCATTTGAAATATTTGTCATTTGTGTACTGTGAAAATGTGAGAAATAGAAAGTTGATGAGTTGGACTTATTGGTAGAGGCCAAGGCCCAAAACGTAAATAGCCTGCAAAAACGCCGAGGCCCAAAAAAGAAGTCGACTGTAAAAAGGCCGAGGCCCAAAAAGAAATGGACCGTAAAAGTTCTATGTTTTAGAAACCAAAAAGGCCAAATTGTTGGGCTTGGCCCATGTAGCTGATTAAAATCGAGAAGAAAAATAATATAAAAAGGCTGAATTGTTGGGCTCGACCCATGTAAAACACCAAATTGGACTGGGCTGAATCTTACCAACGACCTTTTCAAGTGGTCGTAAATTTTCCACGTCAGATTGCCACATCGGATCCGGCATGGCCTGAGCAGACAGCCAGCGAACAAAACAAAAGATCATTGGTTCAACGACCTTTTGTTTTGGTCGTTGCCTTCCATGACCTTATCCTGAAGAAGGTCGTTAATTTCAGTTTACAACGGCCAACATTTGACCATCTGTTTTTTTGTCAAAAAAGGTCGCAAATGGAAAACAATGATCATTCAGTGACCAATAGTGATGGTCGCAAGTTGACTTATTTCTTGTAGTGCTCAGGCTTCTTCCTCTCCGCGTGCGAGCGCATGAGCTTTGCTTCCTTTGGATCAACGAAATTCCACTGCAGACGGGGAGTGATCAGAAAGTACCATACAACTTTCTGAGGAGCTTTCTTTCTTGCCTTCTTGTATCGATAAGCATTGCACACTGGACAACTTGTTTTTTTCGCGTGCGTGGTACCTAATGTGCGGAAAATCAAAAGGGCAAACGATTTTCTTGGCCTCCGCGACACTAGTAGGACACAGGTTCCCCGCGGAAAGAACTTCATTATGTAGATACTTCAAATGCTCATCGAGGCTTTTGTCTGTCCATTTGTTTTAGGACTTCGTCTTTAGAAGTTCGAGCGCGAAACTCGAGCGGGTCACCTCGGGATCGCAACCGCCATACAATGGAGTCTTTGAGCTACTTCAAGTTACGCCAGCTTGGCCTCCTCTCTACAAGCAGCTCTCTTGCTAGTCGTACTCTTGCGAAGGATGTCTCGAACATGAGGGTCCTGCATGACTGCACTTAGTAGCATCGAAGACCGCGGCGTGACCGCCGCCTCTTCTCCGCCTTGTCCGGACTCTTCTTTGGTGCCGTGTCCGGAATCTTCTCCGCCGTCATCATTTCCGGACTCTTCCCCGCTGCCATGTCCACCGCTATCGTCTTCATGAAGATCAGTCATCTCTTTCTCTAGCCCCATGTCGTTTTTCCCTGCCATTTGGACATCCTCATCATCATGATCATCTTCTTCACTTATCCACTTAGTGTAGTCATCCATGAAACCATTCATCAGCAGGGGCACCTTCAAAGTGCCACGATCAAAAGGGTCCAAAAAGGACTCCTTCTTTGCATCTTTCACACAGACTTCTAATCCTAGTCTGATTATTTAAATACATGTCCATCTCCGGGTATTCCATGTATCGCTCCATGATCCATCCACTCACCTTCATGATCGACTGCATGGTATAACAAGCAAAAAGGTTATAAACAAAATGCATGCATGCTTCAAAGTCATGGAAATTTTTGGCATGGCCTTGCCTAAAAATAGGACATATCGAGTTTGCTCGAAATTCACCAAAACTGAAATAAATCGACATTTTAGCAAAACATAATCAACTCGGGGGCATGTCACTTGCACATATCTCTCCATATCCCAAACACACATATTCTCATTCACACACATATTCCCATTCTTACTCACCTTATATATATATATATATATATATATATCAAGAGAGAGAGAGAGAGACCGAATCGAGAGAGCATAGTTAGATGATGAGGCCTTTCGCTACCTATACGGATCGAAAGTGTGGATGGCTAAAATGGCTAACTAGATCTAGTTGTTGGGGAGAAGAGAGATGATCACTCTAGCTAACTTTTGGAGAGGGAGTTATGGTGGACGGGGCATTAATGGGGAGAGAAGAGAGAGGTAGGAGGAAGAAAGAGATGAGAGGCCATTTATGGAGAGTTATGGTGAAGGGTGACATCAATGAGGAGAGAAGAGAGGTAGGAGGAAGAGAGATGAAGGGTAACAACGGTGGAGAGGGGATAGGGGAAAGGAGGGGGAGAGAGCGCAAAGTGGGGGAGGAGGGGGAGGGTGGGTGAAAAGGTGGCACCAGCCGCAACTAGTAGTAGCACTGTGTGCCAGAAAGCGCTGCTACTATGGCATTAGTAGTAGCGCTTGTCTTGGACAAGCGCTACTACTAAGTGGGGCCCATTAGTGGTAGCGGTGCACCAAAACAAAGCGTTACTGCTAAACTCTTAGTAATAGCGTTGGAGTTTGGACAACACTGCTACTATAGCTACCGTCAGTGGCATCGTCTGGTCCCACATAGTAGTAGCGCGTTTTTGTTATCCAGCGCTACTGCTAAGGTGTTAGTAGTAGCGCTGCCTGGGAATAGCACTACTGCTAAGTAGCAGTAGCGGTGGCTTTTTTCCAGCGCTACTACTGAGGTCCTGCCTATAAGCATTTCCCTAGTAGTGTATGGTCCATACTCCTTTGCTCTTGCATCACTGTATTTACTCATACCAACTACTTTCCATTTTGAAGGATCTAGTTGAACCTCTAATGGTGCAACATGTATGTTTTAAACCTATTTGTTTAACTGATTGTTGTGCTAACTTCTTGCTTTATGTTGATTTTAGTTTCATTTGTATAAACAGTTATGTTCTCATGTGATGCACATTACGAGTGTTGCTAGTGTTGTGTAGTTTTCTCGCACTTATATTCTGTCTATGCTGTCGTGTCTTAAAAATATATGATTTGAACTGTGTCTCTATCTTGATTTGGCAACATAAACTAGAATAATATGGACAATACAGTGACCATAGTACATAGATATATGTTTGTTTCAAGCTGTTATCCTGTCCACCTTACTACTGAACCGGTTTACCAAAATGAGTTTTGTATACTACATGCTAATCCTATGATGTGTCTGCTTGTTTCTATTGTATAATGCAAACAAAATATTGGGGAAGAGAACCCCACTATGCACTGGTAGAGAAAGTAATGCAGATAAGGTTAAATATAGTGAGACAACCCTGTTGGTGTCCAAGAAAGGTGATAAAAATGATCTTGTAGGCAGTGAGACAACCCCACAGTCTTGCGTTGATGTAGTGTTCGAGTTACTGGCCAGTACCACTCACACAAGCTCTTCGAATTCGTTGCCTGAATCACTTCAGCTTCTTCAGTCTCACCTACAAGCTGAAAGGCATTAGTCAGTTGTGCTGCAGCAAGAAGGTGAAGGAATAAGGAAGTCCCTTCAGAATTCAGATGCATACTTTCTGGTGCAGCAGCAAGCGCTGGAGGATTTAAGAGCCAAACAAGAGAAAGTTAATAAGCTTGCTAAGCATCTTGCCAGCATTATGGGTACCCAGTATATTGTTTTATGAGATCTTCTGAAGTGGTTTTCAGTTTTGGACTTGTTTTGCTGCGGCGTTTATTTGCACTGGTCTGCAACTTTGACAACTAGTGTATGTGATATGCTGCTTCATTCCATATATTTGCACTGGTGGCGAACTTTGATGCCAAGTGGATGTAATATGTGTAATAGCCTAGCATAAGTTGCTTGCTTATTTATTTCCTTGTTGTCTTATTTATTTGTTTACTTGTAGTTAGTGCAGTTCTTTTTCCGTGGTGTGCTAATGGCCGCAATAACCTATTTTTTAAAACTAGGCCACACTAACCATGGGCTACATATTTACCATAGTGACCATGGGCCTCCTATGGGCCGTAGAAACAATGGACCTTCTGCGGGCCGTAGAAACAATGGGCCTTCTACGGGGTGTAGCATCAATGGGCCTTTTACGGGCCGTATGATCGATTGGCCAAACACTGGCTAATAACGGACCACATTATGGGTCGTAAATGTTCATGTGCCGACCGTAATGGGTCATCGTTAATCAGCCGTATTTGATGACGCTATGAAAACAGCCCAACCTAATAACGGGTCACAAACACGCCGACTGCAACCATAGGCTGAATTTAGCCCACAAGCAGAAAAGTCCAGTAACTTGCCATAAGTAACCGAATGCTGGAAATGAGCCTAAGAATAAATGGGCCCTGAGATGTCCGAAAGTTAACACGGGCTGGAAACAACCCAATGGATTAATGGGGCATTAATGGGTATAAAGCGATACACTGTTCATTACGGGCCAGTTTCACCACGGGCCGTTAATGGGCCAAGAGTTACAAAGGGCCTCCTATGGGTCGAAAGACGTCATGGGCCATACATGGGCCAGAAGTTACAATAGGATGGAATCATATTGCTTGGCCCTGATAATGCTACTACGCCTGATTCGTATAGGCCGTAACGGGCCATGACTTAGCGGGCTGTAAATAGGCTATATGCGAATAGGATGTTAACAGGCTTTCCGTGGGCCGGCCCGCTACCTTTTGGCCAAGTCAAACAAGCCAGCCTTTTCACCGGAATGGGCCTCTGTTGGGCCGTGCCACACGTCGATGTATCATAGGGCCTTCAGTCCAATGAGTGGATGACATCTGTCCCAACGGTGAGCAGACACGTGGTTCCTCTGGCCATTGGGAATTTTACACGTGGATAATCCCCATTGGTTCGGGCAGTTAACGGGTTATCAGATCCAAATCAGAACCCGATAGCTTAACGGCTATCCGTTATAGTGGATGCCATGTGTCGGCCACCCTTGACAAAAGCACTTTTATGACGCGTGATTTATCGTCATGGAAGTGGACATTTCTATGATGATAATTGTGGTAAGGTGATGGAACACTTCTACGACAACACAGGTATAACTATCTTGATTCTTTCATAAAATCATCATGGATGTACATGCATGATGGAAAACGTGACCTACTGTGACAAACACGTATCATCACGGAAGTGTACTTTTTTTGTAGTGTTGGGGGCTTTGCAGAGAACGAGGGAGTCTAGGCCAAACTGGGTCAAGAAGTGGAACATCTTCTATATTAAAGCACTCGGATGGACAAACCTTGGTATCATCCCGAGGTGTTTCGGATGGGTAGTCGGTCCCTTCGATTCGACAGACCTCGACCGCTCCCACTTCAGATAGCCTCTCGTCCGCTGAGCAAGGCACTATGCAAAAGTACTTCCTCCATAGCTTGAAGTGTGCCTCGCATCCGAGGTGTATCTCGTAGAGGGCAACAGACCCGGTGATGTGTAGAATCGGATTGGCCGTGAGGTGGTGGAGTTGTAGTCCATAGAACTCAAGCAAACGCCGAAGAAAAGGGTGAATTGGAAATCCCAAGCTGCATAGGAAATATACCCTTTTGCCCTCTCGAGGGGTAGGGTGATTCTCCATGTGTACTTGCCCGTTCATCATAGTCAATCCCGGATGATTGACAACCAGATCCAAATCTGGTAGACATCCTTGGGTAGCCAGGCGCTCTAGTTGGATACCTGAAATGGCGCAGCTTCCCAGTCACCTCTTATGGGGCCGTGGGGGTGCCTTGAAGAACCTGCATCACTTGTCATTAGAGAAATTATCGAGGTTGGAGTTGGGATAAAAGGGAGGCTTGCACGGTTTTCTTGAGGAATAGGTCTGAGAAGCACTGTAAGGTAAAATTTAGGCCTCTTACTTGTAAATAAAGGGGAAAGAAACCGAAGTTTCGACGACTTGCCTTAAAAGTGACTTGATTCCCAAGAAGATACAGTTACCAAGGTCAAGACTCGGAGGCCACGTGTGGTGGGCTGGGCCCCAAGTAAGTGCGCGAACCTCGCCGAGGACATTTAAAGCCGAATTGAAGAGATATTACACAGGAACTCGCCTGTCGAGCCAAAACTACGGAACCGAAGTCCAAGAGTGTCATCCTCGGCGTCAAAGAATAGCAAGGGCTACTAATGGTGTGCTGGACTAAGGGGTACCAATCTAGTTGGCACATGGTCCTTGGGCTGGGCCGATGGGCCCTCACCCTAGTGTCGAGGTGGACTCCGGAAGCTCCACGACTATGTAAGACTACATAAGCCGAAGACTTGATGAAAACTCCAAAACTTCTCCTGCTGCCTCTGTGCGATCTCCCTCAGATAATGACCATTTAACCTTAGATGCCATACCTGGCTTGTATATAAGCCAAGGGGTTTCGCCTGTAGAGGGGAAGGAATCACAGTTACATTCTCCAAACCCAGATGTAGAATACAACTTATGATCTCAAGGTAGATCAACTCTATACTTGATATATCTCCATCAATATAAACAAGAGCAGGATGTAGGGTTTTACCTCCATCAAGAGGGCTTGAACCAGGGCAAATATTGTCTCCCCTATTCCTCTTACCATCGACTTGAGATACACAGCTCGGGACCCCTTACCCCAAGGTCTGCCGAATTTCACACCAATAGTTGGTATCACACCCTTGAAATGGTGTTGCCGGGCTTGATCCTTGATGTGTCGATACCCATATTACTGATTGTGTCACCCTATATTATGTTTAGACTGCTGCCGCTGCTAACCCTCCATGATAGATATTGGTTGGGTGGTCACATTTGTCAAAAGTGGTCGGGCAAGCCGACCAAGGGTTGTAATTTAGGGCTACAAGCTCTAACGCATATACATCATGAAGTGCCCATTTCCTTTCCTTCTTGGGGATGTGGGTGATGTAAATCATATTCACATCCTTCATGCCATAAGGGATTATTTTTATCCCCCATTGTTGGGCCTCTGAGGTTCATCCTCATCTTCCCTGCGGGACTAGCTCTTGCTCTGACCCTCGGTCGCCACCTTCCCTGCGTGCTTGAAGAGCCAGCAGTTCCTGTTGGCGTGGTTCGTTGGTTTATCCGCAGTGCCGTGAATTTTTCCAAGCCCACCGAGCAAGCGCGCTAGGACCGTCCTTGTTCCATTTAAAGGGTTTCTTTTTCTGTCCAGCTTTTGCATTGCTAAACGCGGCATTTACTGCTACGTCCTTGTGGTCACTCCCGTTGTTTTTATGCCAGTGCTTATTTTGTTGTTCCTAGGTTTTCCATTTCCGCCGCGCAACTCCAAGGTGCCGGCTTTGCTGCCATGAGAGTTTTGATCCACCTAACTATCCTCGCCCATGCAAAAGGAGGTCATCAAAGAGGTGATGGCTGCCATGGTCCTCGGCTTGTCTTGTCCGAGCTATTGCGCCAGTCATTCATCTGGGATACTATGTCAAAATGCGGCGATCGCTTCTGCATCAAGACAATCAACTATTTGGTTCTTATTAGTTAGGAACCGATTCCAAAACCTCCCGGCTAATTTGCCAGGCTGCTGAATGATGTGGCTGAGATAATCGTTGTCCGAAATTCAGACGTAGGTGCCCTAGAAGTTTTCTCGAAAGGCGTCTTCGATCTGCTCCCAGCTCCCGGTATAGTTCTTGGGTATGCTGTTGAGCCAATGCCTTGCCAATACTTTGAGCTTTAGGGGAAGACATTTAATGGCGTGGAGATTGTCCTTGTGGTCCATATGAATGTGGAGAAGAAATCTTCAATCCATAGAGCTGGGTTCGTCATCCCATCTTCAGATTTGATGTTTACGGGTTTAAACTCTTCTGAAAACTGGTGCTTCATGACCCCGTTTGTGAAGCATCACTACAAAAAAGACACATCCGTGACATTTTGGGCCGAATAATTTTTTTCTATCATGCTTATGACACTTCTACGATGACAATTGTGACAAAACCTGGTATCATCATAGATGTGGTGGGCTCCTACTTCTGTGAAAAAAAATCATGACAGAAAATTGGCTTTTTGTCCTGACAGGCCGGAGACGCAGCTAAATGACATTCTTTGGGCCGTCTGTCGGTGTCAAAACCGGTGGATCTCGGGTAGGGGGTCCCGAACTGTGCGTCTAGGCGGATGGTAACAGGAGACAAGGGACACGATGTTTTACCCAGGTTCGGGCCCTCTTGATGGAGGTAAAACCCTACGTCCTGCTTGATTAATATTGATGATGTGTGTTACAAGAGTAGATCTACCACGAGATCAAGGAGGCTAAACCCTAGAAGCTAGCCTATGGTATGATTGTTGTTCGTCCTACGGACTAAAGCCATCCCGTTTATATAGACACCGGAGAGGGCTAGGGTTACACAGAGTCGGTTACAATGGTAGGAGATCTACATATCCGTATCGCCAAGCTTGCCTTCCACGCCAAGGAAAGTCCCATCCGGACACGGGACGGAGTCTTCAATCTTGTATCTTCATAGTCTTGGAGTCTGGCCGATCATGATAGTTCGGCTATCCGGACACCCCCTAGTCCGGAACACCCTCAGTAGCCCCTGAACCAGGCTTCAATGACGACGAGTCCGACGCGCATGTTGTCTTCGGCATTGCAAGGCGGGTTCTTCCTTCGAATAATTTATAGAAGATTGTGAACACCAGGATAGTGTCCGGCTCTGCAAAAATAAATTCCACGTACCACCGTAGAGAGAATAATATTACACAAGTTCAATCTGCTGACGTATTTTGTGGCGTGACGTCACACCATTACCAAGCCTTTACTCGAATTGTTTTTATTGTATCACCTCAGCGCATTTAGCGAGGCAGTTTCCTTGGCATGTCTTGTCGAAGCAGAGATCGTGTTCCCCTTATTCCGGAATTCCCATCAATACGGACGTGGGTAACCTAACCGCGCCATTGATTGTGACGCTTGGGAGATAAGCGAGTTTTACAAGGCCGGTGGGGACACATGTTTTTGTCCGCCCATATAAGGGGATAAAGATCCAACCCTTTTACCCGCGCCTTCTTCCTCCTTGGCTTATCCATCTCCGCGAACTCGAGCTCTAGCGCCCAAGTCCGCACTTCTCACCTCAACCTTCTCCAACTATGTCCGGAGCAGGAGGCAAGTGGATGGCCTCCTCCATCACGGAGGGGCAGATCCAGAAGCTGCGCGACGCCGGATATTTGTCCAGCGACATCGCGCATCGGCTCCCCGACAAGGGAGAGCTCATCCCCACCCCCAGGCCCCATGAGAGGGTAGTTTTATTCCCCATTTCCTCCGCGGACTGGGCTTCCCACTTCATCCCTTTGTCCGGGGGCTCATGTTCTACTACGGCCTAGATTTCCATGATCTGGCCCCGAATTTCATCCTCAACATCTCGGCGTTTATCATCGTGTGCGAGGCCTTCCTCTGCATCCAACCCCACTTCAGCTTGTGGCTCAAGACCTTCAGTGTCAAGCCGAAGGTTGTGAAGGGCAGCCAAGCGGAGTGCGGAGGCGCCATGGTGGGCAGGATGTCCCACGTTACGTGGCTGGAGGGCACTTTTGTGGAAACCATCAAGGGGTGGCAATCGGGGTGGTTCTACATCACCGAGCCGCGTGACCCTGATTGGGCAGCGGCCCCCGAATTCAGATCCGGCATCCCTACACGGCTCACCTCCTGGAAAGAGAGTGGCCGGATCTGGGGCGATTCGGAGGAGCTGACCGGACTCCAAGCCTGCATCCAAAAGCTGGTGGATAAGAAGCTCAAGCTTGTCAACGTAGTCCAGGTCATGCTCATCCGCCGGATTCTCCCGTGCCAACGACGGGGCTTCAACATGTGGGAGTTCGATCCGGCGCAGCACCGGACCCTGAGCGGGCTCTTCGACATTACGTACGAAGATGTCTGGAAGGTGTTGTTCAAAGGCGCCGAGGCTCCCGCATCCGCTACCGAAGATCGCGGATTCCACTCGCAGCGTCCAGCTGACGAGGTACGTGATTTTGCCATTTGTTTTCCATAGTTTGACTCTATGCGGGATCTAAACTCCCTTTACCTTTGACAGGACTGGCTAGCGAAGGCCGAACGGACTATCTGTCCGGCCCCATTACCAGAGGACCCAGCGGATGCCCGCCTAATGGGGCTGCTGGCTCCGGCACCCCACGTGGTGCCAGAGAAGAAGGCCAAGAAGAAGGCCACGGGGACTCGGAAGAGTTCCCGTTTTCAGGTGCTATCGGATGATGAATCCGAGGCCGACTCCTACCACCAAGGAGAGGAGGAGAAGAAGAAAGCCTCTCCCCCAGCGGGGGGAGGGAAGAAAAGGAAGGCCTCCCCAACAAGGGAGGCCGAAGGGTCCAAGAAGGGAAAAACTCTTCCCCCGGACTTCTCCGCCAACGCCAGTGACGACGACGAGGACTGGCCTCCAAGGGCCAAGCCCCTGGCGAGATCGTAAGTATCCGGACTCCCGAATAACTTCAAGGTTTTTATTTTCCGCCACATAATGTCTTTCTAATGCCGCATACAACCCTACGGTCCGCCTAAGGATGATCTTCCCGCTTCGTCGAGCGGGTCCTTAGGTGCGTCGGATATGGATTCTCTTCCGACGGCCTCCACCCCCCGTGATGCGGATGAAGCCGAGGTGGGATCCCATGAAGGGACCCACCAGGAGGAGGAGGCCCCGGGGGTGTCGCAGGACAACCTCCCGGACTTTGCACCGGACTCGGCCCCGGAACCCACAGTGGCTCCGGAGTCCGGCGGGCGACCCCTTCGTAAGAAGGGCAAGACCGTGACGCCGGCAGCCTCCGTCCAACCGGAGGCGCCGGATAACTTGCTAGAGGCACTCTATGGCGCCTCCATTAGAGAGGAACACCGCACTGTTATGAGTGCGGTGATTCAGAAGGTTCAGCTCGCCAAGAGCGGGCTGACCGAAGCCTGCAGCTGCCTTCTAACAGGCTTTAAGGTAAGAATTTCAATATGTATAAAATGGTACCGCATAGATAGTAGCCCCTGATGCTCGGTTCGGTGTTCGGAAAGAAAAGCCGGACTGAGGATCTAAAAAGATATACGCAGGAGTCATAATAAAATGTCAATATGGGATTGCAGGCTGCGCTGCTGACCTCTGCCACACTGACTACGGATGTCAATACGTTGAAGGAAAGCCTCGACCGGTCCGAGAACGAGCTCGGCCGTGCCAAGAAGCAGCTCGAGGACAAGGAAGGTGAGTAACACCTTACTAAAATTGTACCTTACAGAAAAGGATTTTGGGTGCAAAAAGAATGACAAGGATAACGCGGGTATTGCAGGGGCCACTGACGAGGTGGCGACCCTGAAAGAGGCGGTGGCCGCGGCTGAACGCAATGCGGCCGCGGAGCACACCGAGCGAGAGAAGCAGGAGGCGCGGGTGGCGGAGGTGCAGCAAGAGCTCCAGGATCTCGTGAAAAAACATGAGAGCCTGGAGCGTGACTCGAAGACTCGATAGTCTGAGCTTGCAACGGCTCTTGAGAGTGCCAAAGCCGCTAAGGCCGAAGCCTACAAGGCCCTCCAAGAGATTGAGGCGGTGAAGAAAATAGCAGCGGGTAAGGCATTTTGCATGCAAAGTAGGCATGTGACTGTTAATTACCTGTTGCTTACCCGAATTCGGAGCTCTCCAGGAGCGTTCGCGGATCTTCCTCGCAGCGTGTTCAATGCTGCCGCATTCTACCGAGCCGAGGAGGGGAGCTCGATGGAGAAGGTCTTCTGGTCTCAGTATGCTGAGGCCGGACATCCGGTGCCCCTTACCGACCAGTTGAAGCAGCTGGTCGAGCTCCACAAGGCGTCCGAACAGGCCATGAAGGGCCTCATAGTTCGGCTGTGGCCTAAGGAGGCCATGCCAGGGAGCTACTTCGGCCTGGTGCGGCGGCTGGTGGATGCGTGCCCGTGGGTTGAAGTCATCAAGCACTCCGCCTGTATTGAGGGTGCCCGTCGGGCCCTTGCCCGCGCAAAGGTGCACCGGGGCAAGATGGATGCCCGCACTATTGCGGGTGAGTGCTCCAAAGATGTAATATTTGAGTAGACTCGCATTTTGTTATCATGTGCGCTGAAAACTTAGTTCATATGAGCTAAGCAACACTTCTTAATTTAAAATATTACCTTGTGTGCGGCTGTTTATCAAATCTGAGAGATGGCAAGTCGTCGGCTTCAGCCCCCATGCCACGAGTGCTGGGGTGTTTGGGATAAACTTGAGCACGCTTGTTCCCATTTTTGTGTCCATCTAGGGAGGCGCTCAACACAGCGAACAAGGCAACCGGACTTATAATGCTTGAACACTCTCACTTAGCCATAGAATTCTATAATTTTAAATTTCGGCGAAGCCCCTAGTCTTCGGAAGGCCGAATTTGGGGCGCTATCCACGCCTGGGCCGGAAAAGATCCGGCTCGTCGCTCTAAGCGGTATAAGTCTTTAAGGACTCGCAAAAACCTCGTCGAACAGCGACCGGCTCTCGCCTCATCATGACGGTGAGTTTTAGCTTTCTCCACTGAGGTGTTAACCCAGCTCAACTGGGGCGCAATCGCAGTGGTTCTCCCTGTGCTACCTTAGCTGATACAACGGAACGTAAGGTACCAAAACATGGGAGCCGGACAAACCCAACTATTGACCCAAGACATGATTCGGAGCCGATGCATATAGTGCTATAAGTTCGGGGTGCCGCACTTGTGAAAGTGTTCGGACTTATCACACCATGATGCGGGAAACATAAGCCCCTAGTGTATTTTAGCCGTACCAAAGTGTACGGATGCAACATGCCGTAAATGAACATATGTATGAAAATGAAATGCGATTATAGGCAAAAAGGTGCTGCATTGTTTATTTAAGAAAGACTGCTGTAAGTGCAGAACGATACAAATGGTGCGATAAGCAAGGGATGGGACTGTTAAACATGTCCCCCTCCAGGGGTGGGCTGCCGAATGGAGCGTAAAACAGATTTAATGCTCGTAATGGAGACCACCTGGATATTCGTTGTAGCCTTTATCCTTCCCTGGCTGTTGCATTGTTAGTTCGGCAGGTCTGCTGCCGGACAGGGCCTCTGACGAACGAATTCCTGTCGGTAAAAAAGGAAAAATAAAAGAAAAAAGAATGACACACTTGAGAGCCCATGATGTGGTTGAACCGCAATCTGGGCTTATCGGGGTCGTGCCCCTCTCCCCATGCCCATGGTATCTTCAGAGCGTAATGGTGTACGTGAAGGACCTGTTTTGACGCTTTACAGGGGCCGGGGTTGGGGCCGCACTGCTACGCATGCTCGGAATGTGCCAGGTGGTCTTGTTGTAGGTTACTCCGGGCACGCTTAGCTGTGTCCGGCCGCTTAACGGCCGGACTCGAGAATTGCCTTGAGAGGCTGCATTGTACTTCTGCCGCGAGAGCCGCTGTATGTTCCTCTGTCCGGAGAGAACGTTCAGTGTTTCCATTGACCGTGATGACTCCTCGAGGGCCTGGCATCTTGAGCTTGAGGTATGCGTAGTGCGGCACCGCGTTGAGCTTTGCAAACGCGGTTCGTCCGAGCAGGGCGTGATAGCCGCTGCGGAACGGAACTATGTCGAAGATTAACTCCTCGCTTTGGAAGTTATCCAGGGATCCAAAGACCACTTCCAGTGTGACTGAGCCTGTACAATTGGCTTCTACACCTGGTATGACGCCTTTAAAGGTCATCTTGGTAGGTTTAATCCTTGAGGGGTCTATGCCCATTTTGCGCACTGTATCTTGATAAAGCAGGTTCAGGCTGCTGCCGCCGTCCATCAGGACTCTGGTGAGGTGAAATCCATCGACGATTGGGTCTAGGACCAATGCGGCAAATCCGCCGTGGCGGATGCTGGTGGGGTGGTCCCTTCGGTCAAAAGTGATCGGGCAGGAGGACCATGGATTGAACTTCGGGGCAACTGGCTCCATTGCGTATACATCCCTTAGCGCATGCTTCCGCTCCCTTTTGGGTATGTGCGTTGCGTATATCATGTTCACCGTCCGCACCTGTGGGGGGAAGCCCTTCTGTCCTCTATTGTTCGGCGGTCGGGTCTCTTCCTCGTCATCGCTATGCAACCCCTTGTCATTGTTTTCAGCAATTAACTTGCCTGCCTGCTTGAATACCCAACAGTCCCTATTGGTGTGGTTAGCTGGCTTTTCGGGGGTGCCGTGTATCTGGCACAAGCGGTCGAGTATTCGGTCCAAATTGGACGGACCCGGAGCAGTTCTTTTGAATGGCTTTTTCCGCTAACCGGGTTTAGAGCCTCTGAATCTGGCATTGACTGCCGTATCCTCACTATTGTTGCCATTAATGCAGCGTTTGTTTTTGTTACGACGCGACCTGCCACTACGGTCCTTGATGTCCGGACTGCCAGAATTTTTGCTGAGGTTGTTGCTGCGTGCTAGCCAGCTGTCCTCACCTACGCAGAAGCGGGTCATGAGTGATGTGAGCGCTGCCATGGATTTCGGCTTTTCCTGTCCCAGGTGCCGGGCAAGCCACTCGTCGCGGATATTATGCTTGAAGTCCGCGAGGGCCGGACAGTCGACGATTTGGTTTTTCTTGGTTAAGAACCGTGTCCAGAATTGTCTGGCCGATTCGTCTGGCTGCTGAATTATGTGGCTTAGGTCATCAGCATCTGGTGGTCGCACATACGTGCCTTGGAAGTTATCGAGGAATGCGGCTTCCAGGTCCTCCCAACTCCCAATTGACTCTGCTGGCAGGCTGTTAAGCCAATGCTGGGCTGGTCCTTTAAGCTTGAGGGGGAGATATTTGATGGCGTGAAGATCGTCACCGCGGGCCATGTGGATCTGAAGAAGATAGTCTTCGATCCAAACCGCGGGGTCTGTTGTGCCATCATAAGATTCGATATTCACGGGTTTAAACCCTTCGGGGATTTGATGATCCATTACTTCATCTGTGAAGCATAGTGGGTGTGCGGCGCCTCTGTACTGGGCGATATCACGACGGAGCTCAAAAGAGCTTTGTCTGTTTTGTTTGGCCCGGCCGGACTTACTGTGTCCAGCGCGATGGTTGTCATCACGTACCGTGGGGCGCCCACGCGATCCATAGATCGATCTTGATTGTCTTGCCTTATCCTCCAATATACCTCGCAAGTCCGGAGCATTCCCCTGTGGCCTTGTGCTTTCGAGCGATGCCGGGGTACGGGTCTAGTGAAGGGCCTAGAGGCCTCTCTGTCGCGACCACGGGGTGGTCGGTCAGCCGTATTGTCTTCTGGTGATGCGGGTTCATACGCTTCCTCCTCTAATCGGGGGAGCAGCTTGCGTTTAGGGTAGCTTTTGGAGGGGCGTTCGAGCTCATGCTCTTCGGCCGCGAGGACTTCAGTCCATCTGTCGGCTAGCAGATCTTGATCAGCTCTAAGCTGTTGCTTCTTTTTCTTGAGGCTGTTCGCCGTGGCCATAAGCCTGCGTTTAAAACGCTCTTGTTCGATGGGATCCTCAGGCACGACGAATTCATCATCGTCGAGGCTTGCTTCGTCTCCGGAGGGAGGCATATAATCCTCTACCTCTTCTTCTGCCGCTCTCTGATGAGGGCTGGCGTCTCTGGCCTCCTGCGCTGCATCTTGCTGGAGTGGGTTGTCTTCGGCACTGTCCGGTGTATTATTATCTCTGGTGCCGGAATCTTCATTCTTGCTGTGGCGGGATTTAGAGCGGCGCCGCTGACGCCGGCGCTTGGGCTGTTTCTTGGAGGGGTTATCCTCCGCTGTTCCCTCGCCATTCCCATCTTTTGGGATATCCACCATGTATATGTCATATGATGAGGTGGCTTTCCAGTGCCTGGTGGGCGCTGGTTCTTGGTTGTCTCCGGCATCGTCGTCCATACCGTCGATGTCTTCGGAGTCGTAGTCTAGCATGTCGGTTAGATCGTCGACAGCGGCTACCAAGTGGGTGGTGGGTGGGCTTTGAATTTCTTCGTCATCCGCATCCCAACCGTCCTGACCGCAGTCCGGCCAGGGCTCTCCTGATAATGAGAGAAACTTTAGCGAACTCAAGATGTCGCTGAAAGGTGAGTGTTGAAAGATGTCCGCTGCGGTGAACTCCATGATCGGCGCCCAATCGGATTCAACCGAAGGGGGCGCGGGAGGTTCGGAGTTCGGCGAGGAGTCCGACACCTCGGAGTCACGAGCTTTATGAGGGACAAGGTCAGTGTTCGGCTCTATCGCCGTAGAATTTGCAACCCCCGAGGCGGTGTCTAGACATCCGTCCTCGATCTGCGTAGCCGGCTCCGAATTGAAGATCGGAGCGGGTTCGAGTGCGGCCTCCAGGGTACTGTCCGGCTGCAGAGCTAAATCATGCTCGCCGTGACAGTGGGGCACGCTAAGCTGTGGCTCGAATCCATCGAGGATCAAGTCCCCGCGGATGTCAGCCGTGAAGTTCAAACTTCCAAATCTGACCTGACGGCCAGGGGCGTAGCTTTCGATCTGCTCCAGATGGCCAAGCGAATTGGCCCGCAGTGCAAAGCCGCCGAATACGAAGATCAGTCCGGGGAGAAAGGTCTCGCCCTGGACTGCATCGTTGATGATGGTCGAAGAAGCCATCGAGCCTATCGGTGACGACACAGAGGAACTCTCAATGAAAGCACCAATGTCGGTGTCAAAACCGGCGGATCTTGTGTAGGGGGTCCCGAGCTGTGCGTCTAGGCGGATGGTAACAGGAGACAAGGGACACGATGTTTTACCCAGGTTCGGGCCCTCTTGATGAAGGTAAAACCCTATGTCCTGCTTGATTAATATTGATGATGTGTGTTACAAGAGTAGATCTACCATGAGATCAAGGAGGCTAAACCCTAGAAGCTAGCCTATGGTATGATTGTTGTTCGTCCTACGGACTAAAGCCATCCGGTTTATATAGACACCGGAGAGGGCTAGGGTTACACAGAGTTGGTTACAATGGTAGGAGATCTACATATCCGTATCGCCAAGCTTGCCTTCCACGCCAAGGAAAGTCCCATCCGGACATGGGACGAAGTCTTCAATCTTGTATCTTCATAGTCTTGGAGTCCGTCCGATCATGATAGTTCGGCTATCCGGACACCCCCTAGTCCGGAACTCCCTCACCGTCCATGATGGAAAAATCATGGTAAAAGCGAGGGCGAGGAAAATATCGAGGAGTTCCCAGTTACGGTGGGTGGTAGGGGCCGCGCGATGCACAGAGGTTTGCCCGTTTCCTCTCATATACGTACGCGTGTGTGTGTGGGGCGTTGGGCTCTAACTGAACCCGAGCAAGGCATTCGCTTACTAAACCCGAGCGATTGCACTAGCTACGCGCATTACTGAACCCGAGCGGTCGATCCCTAGGCTATTAACTGAACCCGATCGAGCAATTCCTTCGCTACTATTGCTAATTGAACACGAGCGATCGATCACTGCTGCTGCTTACCGAAGCCAATCGAACCTACTCCCTCTTGATGAATAGTGAACGTGTGGGTTGGTTGGACGAGTCGAGACATACGTGGTTGGGGTTGGACGAACAGTTCCTAGTGTCGGTTGGATGAATAGGACCCCATGGTAGTAGTATTAGGCCGTTGATGTTGGATGAACAGGACCCCGGGAAGAGGACGCCACAACTGAGCTGGCTAGGGGTGGATGAACAGGACCCCGTGGAGGGCTGGTTGAACAGTAGCTGGTGGAGGGTTGGATGAACAGTAGCCCGTGGATGAACAGTAGCTGGTGGAGGCACGAGGAAGACACGGTGAATGAACAGTACAGGTGGAGGCTGAAGGAAGTTGACGGTGGGTGAATACTAGCCCGTGGAGTCCCGTTTTGCGGTACGCCAAACCCCTCTAATGAACAGGACATTCGTTTCGACCATAGCGCTCCAACACAAGGCCATTTCCTCCATACTGAAGTATGCTAGACCCCGTTTCGGCTCTTCTGTCCAAGCAGGTTGGCTCTCGTTGAATAGGACGTAGTCCGACCCAGTCTGTTGCCTCCAGATGAATGGGACGTTGTTTCTCCGTTCCGACCCAGCCGGTTGGCAGCCCAATGAACAGGACACCGTTGTTGCCGTCCGTTGCCTCTCCATGTACACTATCCCTCGGCGTACGTATGCACAAGTACATGTTTGAGACCCTGTTCGTATGTACGTACGTGGCCGTATTTTTTGGCATATATTTGTACGTATGTGAACACGGTTTAGAAGGGACTGCATGAACTGCAAAGTCGGGGGCTCTACTACTACACATGCCGCTACTTGCTCAGCCACGTTTCATCATTGAAGAGAGACCGATCATCCTGTATGTACGTACATGTTCTCTACAACGCTACGTACACTTCGACCAGGTGGGTGCCGGCTGCTAGGTAAGATAAGGAGGCACTGCCTTGCGTGCAAAGTTATTGATGGTGGGTCCGAGCTGTCAGGGGGAGGATTCATTTTTTCATCCTAATATGGAGGCACTTCCTTGCGTGTGAAGATGTAGCTGGTGGGTCCATCTATCAGCCTCACTGTGTACACTACTCTTCCAATGGTTGTCGTTCGTTGATCACGTTGACCATGCCGTGCAAACAACACCCAGGCGGTGGACGACGGTGAGGCCTACGAAGGGAATGATGCTGAGTTTGGGAAGAGTAGGCAGGTGGATGCCCATGTGGAGGGGAGTACGAGGGTTCACTAGTTCGGCTGCGGTGTAAGGCTGTCATCGCCGGAGAATAACAGGGGTTGTGGGTGAGTATAGGGAAGGCCTAGACGGTAGTAGTATGGATTGGCGGTGAGGCCTGTGCGGCAGCACAACCGACCATGGGAGGCTGGAGCAGGCGGTACGGCAGGCGCAGGTTTGGGCGGCAGGAGCAAGAAGACCAGAGGTTCAAGACGTAGCTTGGCTGTTGGATTAACATACAACAGTCAGTGCATCTAGAATCGTTTATTAACTAAGTTGACAAAGCCCTGCATACGCGTTAACTTAGTAGGCCACAAGTCAGCCTCCAAGTCTGGTGGGTCCCTGCTAGCAGAGGGAATTAATTTTTTTTCTGCATAATAAGGTGGCACTTCCTTGCGTTCGAAGATGTTTTCTGTTTTTTTTATTTCTTCTTTTTCGAGTTAGAATAAAAAGAAAACAATTTAGTATCTTCGGTGCAATCTCTATTTTCATGAAATGAATCATAATAAAGCTGGTGGGTCCCAGTTGCCAGGGAGAGGAAACTTTTTATTTTCACGTAATAAAAGAAACACTTCCTTGCGTGCGAAAATGTAGTTCGTGGAGCAAACTTGTGAGGGGGAGAAATCATTTGTTTTCGCATAATACGGGGGCAGTTGCTGCATGCGGCCATGGGCCATGTCGGTCCCTACTATCAGCCACTCCACGTACATGCCTCTTCTGATGGCTGTTGTTTGTTGACAAAGTTGACCGTGCCGCGCCGAGAGAACCAATGCAGTGAATGATGGCGAGTCCTAGGAAGGGAATGACCCGGAGCCGGCAAAGACACAACAGTGGATGCTGTCGGCATTCTGGGAACGGGGGTCCCCAGACTTGCCTGCGTGCGGCATGCCTCAACCAGTGGCCCACTACAGCCTATCTTCATCAACCCAAGGTCAAGACCCTTGCGAGGGGCCGAGCCTCGCGGGGCGGACGACACAAGGCCTCCTTAGGGGCGGCCTCACCAGGCAGGCTCGCAAGGGGGCGGACAGATCACGGCAAGGGGTACCTCGCGAGGTGCTCATGACGCAAGCCATGACGATCAAGACCAGGCGGGCGCTAGCCTACGCAGTGTCCTCATTTCCTCTTTGGTGCAAAGGGGGCAAGTGCAGGCACGGAGTACCGAAGCATCAGGAAAAGGTTCCCATATTGGTGCAACGAGACCAAGACCAGCAGGATAGCAGGACGGAGGTCACCATGGAGCCCAAGACGGCGTCATCGCCAGTGCCTTTGGCAGTCGAAGACCACCTTTAGTCAGGATAGCTTGTACTAGTTGTCCCCTTTCAAAATGGCCGTTGTTGGTTCCCTTCCCGCTCAATATTTGGGAAGAGGACCAGGGCCTCTCTATATATAGGGCTAGCCACCACAGTAGAGGGGGATCGGATCTAGTTCTCACCTAGAGCCAACAGAGACGGAGCAATTCCTCTCCAAGCGCACCACCACAAGAACACCCCTCGCGAGGCTGTTCTTCCTCTATACTATTCATCATCAGCCCAAGAGGCAATCCACCACACCACACACAGGAGTAGGGTATTACACCACAACGGTGGCCCTAACCTGTATAATCTTGTGTCTCTTGTGTTGTTCATCGTGCTAGCCTAGTTTCGAGGCGAGGTTTTGGGGCGTGAATCGGTAGGGAGAAGATCTTCGCGCGCACCCCAGAGTTCGAACCTTAAGGGTTTTGCCGGCCGATATCCGACATTTGGCACGCTAGGTACGGGTGTGTCGGAATATTCTTTCCGTTGTTCTGCATCCCGTCGCTTCATCGCATCCATAGCAGATGCTCGCCGAGCTCGCGCTGAGCGTCGAGCTGCTCTCGCCGCCAGCATTGCCCAGACGGCTCCCGTCGGTGGGCCGCCTCGTCGTTCTCCGTCGCCTTCCGCCAACGCCGCCACCGGCCTGGCAGGGAACAAGCAGGAAGCATCCTTGCTGCACCCCTCAGTGCGGCGGGAAGGCCGCACCGCCACTCCGTCGCTGACCCCAGCTGGTTCGTCGTCTCACGCTCGTCGTGCCCCCACGGACGTGCAGGCAGCGTTGCTCCTAGCACGTGAGCTCCTGCACTATCGCCCCGTCGACGACCTCTACGAGGAGTGGCTCACTCGCATCACCGAGCTTGTCAGCGCCGATGGGGCCTCTCCTGCGCCGTCCCTCTCGCTTTCTCGCCATCCGTCCTATGTAGGCGACGCGTCTCAGGCAGCGCCTCCGCCACCTCCTCCCCAAGAAGGTGCTCTGGCTCCAAGGTGCGCGGCCCCTAGACATGACCCACCGCGTCAAGTGCCCACGTGGCAAGAAAGAAGCTGCCAAGAAATCCCTCGGCCTCAAGAAGGCGCACACGTGCTCCCCGCTCTAGCATGTCAAGACCGCATTCGTGCGCCAGCACACCAAGACCCGGTGCTGCCCCTGACGGCGACACACGGGAACCATCAAGAGCAAGCCCCACGTCTGCAAAAAGCTCTGGTGGCAACCACAGGTTGCCGCACCTTCACCACCGAGCTACGCAACGTCGCCTGGCTGGGCAAGTTCAAGTCGGATCTGCCTCCTCGCTACGACGACACTGTCGACCCCACATAGTTCCCACAGCTCTACGAGCCAGGCATCGAGGCGGCCAACGGAGACGAAAAGGTCATGGCGAAGTGGTTTCCCATGGCGCTCAAGGATGGTGCCCGCACCTGGCTCCTGAACCTACCTCCCGGCTTGATCTCCTCTTGGGACGAGATGTGCAGCCGTTTCATCGCCAACTTCCAGGGCACTCGCGATCGCCCTCCGGCCATGGGTGACCTGCGCCGCATCAAGCAGCAGCCTGGAGAGACCCTGCAGAAGTACATCTAGTGCTTCAATAGTGCTCGCCTCAAGATTCCCAAGGTGACTGAGGAGGCCATCATCTCAGCGTTCTCTGATGGCGTTCGCGACGTCAAGATGAAGGAGGAGCTCACCATCCACGAGGACCTATGCACATCTCTAGAGCTGTTCAACCTGGCGACCAACTGTGCAAGAGCTGAGGAAGGACGCCTCTCCCTCCTCGATCTTCCAGCTGATGACCTAGAAGAGAAGAAGGCCAAGGCCAAGGACGTGAAGCGCAAAGGAGCAGCCGTGCTCGCAGCAGAACCAGACACGAAGCACGGCAGGGACCAGCCGGAGTCGTCCAAGGGTAGCCGATTCTGCGCCTACCACAACCTCTACACCCACAACACCAACGAATTCCAGGAGCTCAGAGCCGTTCGAGAAGGACGCATCGGTCGACGCCCCGAGCGCAACGATCGGGGCTACGGCCGAGGAGGAGGAAGAGGTGGAGGACGATGGGATGACCGAGGCCCTCGCCAGGAGTGGCGTGACTGACCTCGCGAGCATCGCTGGCAGGACCAGCCTCGCAAGGGAGCTTGGATGGATCAGCCTCGCGAGGATCGCCCGCAGGGCAACGCAGGCCTTCCTCCTCTGTCGCCACCGCCAAGAATGAATGATGACCACCACCAGGACGAGGGGGCTGGGGGCTTCCAGGAGCCACGTGCTATCTCTTGCATCTTGGGTGGCGCCTAAGCCCCAGCCTCTCAGCGCATCTTCATGCAGTTTGCTCACGAGGTGAATGTCGTCCTCCCCAAGCTCGAGGCCACGCGCTCGCTCAGATGGTCCACGTGCGCCATCACTTTCAGCTCAGCAGATCAACTCAAGTGTGTAGCCACAACTGGCGTCCTCCCAATGCTTTGTTCCCCAGTCATCAGCAACGTGCAAGTTACCAGGACCCTCATCGATGGCGGCGCAGGGCTCAACATTCTGTCCGTAGAGACGTTCAACAACCTTCAAGTGCCATACAATCAAGTTCAGCCTAGCAAGCCTTTCTCAGGAGATACTGAAGGCTCCACCACACCGATAGGGCAGGTCCGCCTCCCTGTCACCTCCGGGCAGTGCAAAAACTACCGTACCGAGCTCATCGACTTCGACGTCGCCCACATTCACCTGCCATACAATGCCATCCTCGGGTTCTAGCCCTAGCCAAGTTCATGTTGGTGACCCACCATGGTTACAACGTCCTCAAGATGCCAGGAAGCAGCGGAATCATCACAGTCCCCTGTGAAGAGATGGATGCGGTGTGCTCCCTCGAGCGCGCCTTCCAAGCTGCATCAATCGAGGATCCAGACAGCAAGAGCGAGAACCCTCCTGAGGCAGTTCCCAAGAAGAAGAAGACATCGCCCTGCTCAAGGCCTCAGGAGGTTGGCATCTCCGGAGGTGTCGCATCAGGATCTGTGCCCGTGCAAGGGGCGCCTCCCTCCATCGGATAGGAAGGCGCGCCCGACGCCCTCCTCGGGCAGGGCTCGGGGGCTCTCTTCTGGAGGGCCTCAGACTTTGCCAAGATCACGAGGGAGGCGCTCGGGCACCACTTGGAGGCGTGCTTCGCAGCACGTCTCCCTCAGGAAGGCATGGGGCAAGGAAGGCCCAACCCTCAGGAGTTCATCACCAAGACCACTCAGGAGCTTCAGGAATCAAGAGTCATACGCGGCGACCGCCGCCTGACTGGCGTAGCCCCTATCCAGACGAGGATGGCAGGCTGCGCGTCTGCATCGACTACCCAAGGCTCAGCCGAACCGCGTCTCAGGAGCGCCTCGGGCCTTCGCGCGTGGGATGCTGTGAGGGTCTGCCGCACAGCTACGTTCGCATGCCTTTCGGCCTGCTAAATGCGGCTGCTACTCATCAGTGCCACCTGTGCATCATTCTGGCGGCTCAGGAGGCCAGGCATCATGCGGTCCTGGCGGAGATGGAGATGGTCCTCGAGGAACCGCCCGGACCCTCAGAGCCTCCCGACGCTCGGGGCTCCGGCAGCTTGTGAGGATCGGCCTCTTCACCGCACACCTTCAGCTAGTGCAACACACCTTCTACAATGGTATCAGGTGATGCCTTTCGAGTTTCTTTCAGCTGGGAGTGCCCTCAGGGCTGAAGGAAATATGCCCTAGAAGCAATAATAAAGTTATTATTTATTTCCTTATTTCATGATAAATGTTTATTATTCATGCTAGAATTGTATTAACCGGAAACATAATACATGTGTGAATACATAGGCAAACATAGTGTCACTAGTATGCCTCTACTTGACTAGCTCATTGAATCAAAGATGGTTAAGTTTCCTAGCCACAGACATGAGTTGTCATTTCATTAACGGAATCACATCATTAGGAGAATGTTGTGATTGACTTGATCCATTCCGTTAGCATAGCACTTGATCGTTTATTATGTTGCTATTGCTTTCTTCATGACTTATACATGTTCCTATGACTATGAGATTATGCAACTCCCGTTTACCAGTGGAACACTTTGTGTGCTACCAAACATCACAACGTAACTGCGTGATTATAAAGGTGCTCTACAGGTGTCTCCGAAGGTACATGTTGAGTTGGCGTATTTTGAGATTAGCATTTGTCACTCCGATTGTCGGAGAGGTATCTCTGGGCCATCTCGGTAATGCACATCACTATAGGCTTTGCAAGCAATGTGACTAATGAGTTAGTTGTGGGATGATGCATTACATAACGAGTAAAGAGACTTGCCGGTAACGAGATTGAACTAGGTATTGAGATACCGACAATCGAATCTCGGGCAAGTAACATACCGATGACAAAAGGAACAACGTATGTTGTTATGCGGTATGACCGATAAAGATCTTCGTAGAATATGTGGGAGCCAATATGAGCATCCAGGTTCCGCTATTGGTTATTGACCGGAGACATGTCTCGGTCATGTCTACATAGTTCTCGAACCCGTAGGGTCCGCACGCTTAATGTTCGGTGACGATCGGTATCATGAGTTTATGTGTTTTGATGTATCGAAGGTAGTTCGGAGTCCCGGATGAGATCGGGGACATGACGAGGAGTCTCGAAGGGTATTTTTCGAAGTACCGGAGAGTTACGGGAATTCGCTGGGGAGTATATGGGCCTTATTGGGCCATACGGGAATAGAGGAGAGAGGCCAAAAGGAAGGAGGCGCGCCCCCCCCTCTGGTCCGAATTGGACAAGGGGTGCAGCCCCCTTTACCTTCTCCCTTTCCCCCTCTTTCCTTCTCTCCTACTCCAGAAAGGGAAGGGGAATCCTACTAGGACTTGGGAGTCCTAGTAGGACTCCCCACACCTGATGCGCCCTCCTCTAGGGCCGGCCTCTCCCTCCCTCTTTTATATACGGGGGGCAGGGGGCACCTCTAGACACAACAATTGATCTCTTAGCTGTATGCGGTGCCCCCCTCCACCATATTCCACATCGGTAATATCATAGCGGTGCTTAGGCGAAGCCCTGCGTCGGTAGCATCATCGACACCGTCATCATGCCGTCGTGCTGACAAAACTCTCCCACAAAGCTCTGCTGGATCGGAGTTCGTGGGACGTCATCGAGCTGAACGTGTGCTGAACTCGGAGGTGCCGTACCTTTGGTACTTGATCGGTCAGATCGTGAAGACGTACGACTACATCAACCGCATTGTGCTAACGCTTCCGCTTTCGGTCTACGAGGGTACGTGGACAACACTCTCCCCTCTCGTTGTTGTGCATCAACATGATGTTGCATATGCGTAGGAAATTTTTGAAATTACTATGTTCCCCAACAGTGGTATCAGAGCCTGGTTTTATGCATAGATGTTATATGCACGAGTAGAACACAAGTGAGTTGTGGGCGATACAAGTCATACTGCTTACCAGCATGTCATACTTTGGTTCGGCGGTATTGTTTGATGAAGCGGCCTGGACCGATATTACGCGTACGCTTACGCGAGACTGGTTCTACTGACGTGCTTTGCACACAGGTGGCTGGCGGGTGTCAGTTTCTCCAACTATAGTTGAACCGAGTGTGGCTACGCCCGGTCCTTGTGAAGGTTAAAACATCACTAACTTGACAAACTATCGTTGTGGTTTTGATGCGTATGTAAGAACGGTTCTTGCTCAGCCTATAGCAGCCACGTAAAACTTGCAACAACAAAGTGGAGGATGTCTAACTTGTTTTTGCAGGGCATGTTGTGATGTGATATGGTTAAGACATGATGCTATATTTTATTGTATGAGATGATCATGTTTTTTAACCGAGTTATCGGCAACTGGCAGGAGCCATATGGTTGTCGATTTATTGTATGCAATGCAATTGCCCTGTAATTGCTTTACTTTATCACTAAGCGGTAGCAATAGTCGTAGAAGCAATAGTTGGCAAGACGACAATGATGCTACGACGGAGATCAAGGTGTCGCAGCGGTGACGATGGTGATCATGACGGTGCTTTGGAGATGGAGATCACAAGCAGAAGATGATGATGGCCATATCATATCACTCATATTGATTGCATGTGATGTTTATCCTTTATACATCTTATTTTGCTTCGATTGATGGTAGCATTATAAGATGATCTCTCACTAAATTTCAAGGTATAAATGTTCTCCCTGAGTATGCACTATTGCGAAAGTTCTTCGTGCTGAGACACCAAGTGATGATCGGGTGTGATAGGCTCTACGTTCAAATACAACGGGTGCAAAACAGTTGCACACACGGAATACTGAGGTTAAACTTGACGAGCCTAGCATAAACAGATATGGCCTCGGAACAATGAGAACGAAAGGTCGAGCATGAATCATATAGTAGATATGATCAACATAGTGATGTTCACCATTGAAAACTACTCCATCTCACGTGATGATCGGACATAGTTTAGTTGATTTGGATCACGTGATCACTTAGATGATTATAGGGATGTCTATCTAAGTGGGAGTTCTTAAGTAATATGATTAATTGAACATTAAATTATCATGAACTTTGTCCTGGTAGTATTTTGCAAATTATGTTGTAGATCAATAGCTCGCATTGTTGCTTCCCTATGTTTTATATGTGTTCCTAGAGAAAACTAAGTTGAAAGATGATAGTAGCAATAAGGCGGAATAGTTCCATGATCTGAGGTTTATCCTCATTGCTGCACAGAAGAATTATGTCCTTGATGCACCGCTAGGTGACAGACCTATTGCAGGAGTAGATGCACACGTTATGAATGTTTGGCTAGCTCAATATGCTGACTACTTGATAGTTTAGTGCACCATGCTTAACGGTTTAGAATCGGGACTTCAAAGACGTTTTGAATGTCATGGACCATATGAGATGTTCCAGGAGTTGAATTTAATATTTCAAGCAAATACCCGAGTTGAGAGATATGAAGTCTCCAACAAGTTCTATAGCTAAAAGATGGAGGAGAATTGCTCAACTAGTGAGCATGTGCTCAGATTGTCTGGGTACTACAATCGCTTGAATCAAGTGGGAGTTAATCTTGCAGATAAGATAGTGATTGACAGAGTTCTCTAGTCACCATCACCAAGTTACTAGAACTTCATGATGAACTACAGTATGGAAGGGATGACGAAAACGATTCCTAAGCTCTTCGTGATGTTGAAATCGACGAAGGTAGAAATCAAGAAAGAGCATCAAGTGTTGATGATTGACAAGACCACTAGTTTCAAGAAAAGGGCAAAGGGGAAGAAAGGGAAACTTCAAGTAGAATGGCAAGAAAGTTGTCACTCCCGTGAAGAATCCCAAAGCTGAACCAAAGCCTGAAACTGGTGCTTCTACTGCAAAGGAAACAGTCACTTGAAGCAGAAATGCCCTGAATATTTGGTGGATAAGAAGGATGGCAAAGTGAACAAGGGTATATTTGATATATAGGTTATTGATGTGTACCTTACTAGTGTTTATAGTAGCCCCTGGGTATTTGATACTTTTTCGGTTGCTAAAAAATAGTAACTCGAAACAGGAGTTACAGAATAAACAGAGACTAGTTGAGGGTAAAGTGACGATGTGTGTTGGAAGTAGTTCCAAGATTGATATGATCATCATCGCACACTCCCCATACTTTAGGGATTAGTGTTAAATCTAAATAAATGTTGTTTGGCATTTGTGTTGAGCATGAATATGATTTGATCATGTTTATTTTAATATGGTTATTCATTTAAAATTAGAGAATTATTGTTGTTCTGTTTACATGAATAAAACCTTCGATGGTCATACATCCAATGAAAATAGTTTGTTGGATCTCGATCGTAATGATACACATATTCATAATATTGATGCCAAAAGATGCGAAGTTGATAATGATAGTGCAACTTATTTGTGGCACTACCGTTTGGGTCATATCGGTGTAAAGCGCATGAAGAAACTCCATAAAGATGGACTTTTGGAATCACTTGGTTATGAATCATTTGATGCTTGCAAATCGTGCCTTTTTGGCAAGATGAATAAAACTCCGTTCTTCAGGAACAATGGAATGAGCAACAAACTTGTTGGAAATAATACATACTGATGTATGCAAACCAATGAATATTAAGGCTCATGGCGGGTATCATTATTTTCTGACCTTCATAGATGATTTGAGAAGATATGGGTATATCTACTTGATGAAACATAAGTCTGAAATGGTTGAAAGGTTCAAAGAATTTCAGAGTGAAGTGGAAAAACATTGTAACAAAAAAAATAAAGTTTCTACGATCTAATCATGGAGATAAATATTTGAGTTACGAGTTTGGCCTTTAGTTAAAACAATGTGGAATAGTTTCACAAACTCATGCCACGTGGAACACCACAGCGTAACGGTGTGTCCAAATGTCGTAACCGCACTTTATTTGATATGGTGCGATCAATGATGTCTCTTACCGATTTACCAATATCGTTTTGGGGTTATGCATTAGAGATAGCTGCATTCACGTTAAATAGGGCAACATCTAAATCTGTTGAGACGACACCGTATGAACTATGGTTTAGCAATAAACCTAAGCTGTCGTTTCTTAAAGTTTGGAGTTGCGATGCTTATGTGAAAAAGTTTTAACCTGATAAGCTCGAACCCAGATCGAAGAAATGCATCTTCATAGGATGCCCAGAGGAGACTGTTGGGTACACCTTCTATCACAGATCCGAAGGCAAGATATTTGTTGCTAAGATGGATCCTTTCTAGAGAAGGAGTTTCTCTCGAAAGAAGTGAGTGGGAGGAAACTAGAGCTTGATAAGGTAATTGTACCTTCTCCTGGATTGGAAAGTAGTTCATCACAGAAATTAGTTCCAGTGATTCCTACACCAATTAGTGAGGAAGCTAATGATGATGGTCATGAAACTTCAGATTAAGTTACTACAGAACCTCATAGGTCTTCCAAAGTACAGTCCGCACTAGAGTGGTACGGTAATCCTGTTCTGGAAGTCATGTTACTAGACCATGATGAACCTATGAACTATGAGGAAGCGATGATGATCCCATATTCCGTGAAATGGCTGGAAGCCATAAAATCTGAGATGGGATCCATGTATGAGAACAAAGTGTGGACTTTGGTGGAGTTGCCCGATGATCGCCAAGCCATATTGTATAAATGGATCTTCAAGAGGAAGACATGCGATGATAGTAGTGTTACTATCTACAAAGCTTGACTTGTCGCAAAAAGTTTTTTGACAAGTTCAAGGGGTTGACTACGATGAGACTTTCTCACTCGTATCGAAGCTTAAAGTTTGTCTGAATCATGTTAGCAATTGCCACATTTTATGAAATCTGGCAAATGGATGTCAAAACTGCATTCCTTAATGGATTTATTAAAGAAGAGTTGTATATGATGCAACCAGAAGGTTTTGTCAATCCTAAAGGTGCTAACAAAATGTGCAAACTCCAGCAATCCATCTATGGACTGGTGCAAGCATCTCGGAGTTGGAATATACGCTTTGATGAGTTGATCAAAGCATATGGTTTTATACAGACTTTTGGAGAAGCCTGTAGCATTTCTAGTACTATATGTAGATGACATATTGTTGATTGGAAATGATATAGAAATTCTGGATAGCATAAAATGATACTTGAATAAGAGTTTTTCAAGGAAAGACCTCGATGAAGCTGCTTACACATTGAGCATCAAGATCTATAGAGGTAGATGAAGACGCTTGATAAGATTTTTCAATGAGTACATACCTTGATAAGATTTTGAAGTAGTTCAAAATAGAACAGTCAAAGAAGGAGTCTTGCCTATGTTGCAAGGTGTGAAGTTGAGTAAGACTCAAAATCCGACCATGGCAGAAAATAGAAAGAGAATGAAAAGTCATTCCCCATGCCTCAGTCATAGGTTCTATAAAGTATGTTGTGCTATGTACCAGACCTATTGTATACCTTGCTCTGAATTTGGCAAGGAGTATAATTTTGATCTAGGAGTAGATCACTGGACAGCGGTCAAGAATATCCTTAGAAAGGACTAAGGAAATGTTTCTCGCTTATTGAGGTGATAAAAGAGTTCGTCGTAAAGAGTTACATCGGTGCAAGGTTTTACACCAATCCAGACAACTCTAAGTCTCAATCTGGATACATATTGAAAGTGGGAGCAATTAGCTAGAGTAGCTCCGTGCAGAGCATTGTAGACATAGAATATTTGCAAAATACACATGGCTCTGTATGTGACAGACCCATTGACTAAACTTCTCTCACGAGCAAAACATGATCATACCTTAGTGCTCTTTGGGTGTTAATCACATAGTGATGTGAACTAGATTACTGACACTAGTAACCCCTTTGGGTGTTCATCACATGACGATGTGAACTATGGGTATTAATCACATATAGATGTGAATATTGATGTTAAATTACCTGGTGATGTGAACTAGATTATTGACTCTAGTGCAAGTGGGATACTGAAGGAAATATGCCCTAGAGGAAATAATAAAGTTATTATTTATTTCATTATTTCATGATAAATGTTTATTATTCATGCTAGAATTGTATTAAACGGAAACATAATACATGTGAGAATACATAGACAAACATAGTGTCAATACTATGCCTCTACTTGACTAGCTCGTTGAATCAAAGATGGTTAAGTTTCCTAGCCATAGACATGAGTTGTCATTTCATTACTAGTATCACATCATTAGGAGAGTGATGTGATTGACTTAACCCATTCTGTTACCTTAGCACTTGATCGTTTAGTATGTTGCTATTGCTTTCTTCATGACTTATACATGTTCCTATGACTATGAGATTATGCAACTCCCGTTTACCAGAGGAACACTTTGTGTGCTACCAAACATCACAACGTAACTGGGTGATTATAAAGGTGCTCTACAGGTGTCTCCGAAGGTACATGTCGAGTTGGCGTATTTCGAGATTAGGATTTGTCACTCCGATTGTCGGAGAGGTACCTCTGGGCCCTCTCGGTAATGCACATCACTATAAGACTTGCAAGCAATGTGACTAATGAGTTAGTTGCGGGATGATGCATTACATAACGAGTAAAGAGACTTGACGGTAACAAGACTGAACTAGGTATTGAGATACCGACAATCGAATCTCGGGCAAGTAACATACTGATGACAAAAGGAACAACGTATGTTGTTATGGGGTTTGACCGATAAAGATCTTCGTAGAATATGTGGGAGCCAATATGAGCATCCAGGTTCCGCTATTGGTTATTGACCGCAGACGTGTCTCGATCATGTCTACATAGTTCTCGAACCCATAGGGTCCGCACGCTTAAAGTTCGGTGACGATCGGTATTATGAGTTTATGTGTTTTGATGTACTGAAGGTAGTTCGGAGTCCCGGATGAGATCGGGGACATGACGAGGAGTCTCGAAGGGTATTTTTCGGAGTACCGGAGAGTTACGGGAATTCGCCGGGGAGTATATGGGCCTTATTGGGCAATACGGGAATAGAGGAGAGAGGCCAAAAGGAAGGAGGCGCACGCCCCCCTCTGGTCCGAATTGGACAAGGGGTGCAGCCCCCTTTTCCTTCTCCCTCTCCCCCTCTTTCCTCCTCTCCTACACCTGAAAGGAAATGGGAATCCAACTAGGACTTGGGAGTCCTAGTAGGAATCCCGACACTTGGCGCGCCCTCCTCTAGGCTGGCGTGTCCCTTCCTCCTTTATATACGGGGAAGGGGGGCACCACTACACACAACAATTGATCTCTTGATCTCTTAGCCGTGTGCAGTGCACCCCACCACCATATTCCACCTCGATAATATCGTAGTAGTGCTTAGGCGAAGCCCTGCGTCGGTAGCATCATCGACACTGTTATCATGCCGTCGTGCTGACGGAACTCTCCCGCAAAGCTCTGCTGGATCAGAGTTCGTGGGACGTCATCGAGCTGAACGTGTGCTGAACTCGGAGGTGCCGTACATTCGGTACTTGATCGGTCGGATTGTGAAGACGTACAACTAAATCAACCGCGTTGTGCTAACACTTCCACTTTCGGTATACGAGGGTACGTGGACAACACTCTCCCCTCTCGTTGCTATGCATCACCATGATCTTGCATGTGCGTAGGAAATTTTTGAAATTACTACGTTTCCCAGCAAGGGCTGCATCATTCCTAGGTCGCATGGGTCTGTCCCTGCGACATGTATCCCTTTTGCTTATGTCTTTAGTTTACCTAGCTGGGGGTGCCCCTGGGGCTGCATCGTCCCCAAGCCGCTCTGGCCTGACCAAGTGGCATGTATCCCTCCTGCATTTATCTAAGTTGATTTGCCGTTCATACTTAACGTGCCTATGATTATAATCTGCTGCCTGCCACGGGCCTTCTCCCCCTCATGCAAATCGCTTGCGCGTTAAAAGGGGGGCTCCTAAGCATCCCGACTTAGGAGCTCTACTGGCTCTCCAGCCCTCACCCCTGGCCTTGTCCACGGCATCGCAACCTGGCATACAAGCGGTGGTTGAGCTCGCTCGAGGGCCGGGACCTGAGGGTGTAGAGCATTTGTATCTAACCATCTCGCAGGAACACACAGCCTCCCAAGGCTCAAGACCAGGCGCAACCCGCCTTGAGGTAGGGCCTCGTGAGTCCCACGCTGGCTCACGAGTGCCCAGATACACCTCGTCCAGCCCTGTCATGCAAGCCACGTGCCAGGGCGGGGTTGTACACACCCCGGGGGCTCCTCCCATAGGGGGGCCCCCTCCCACGTACCAGTGGAAGCACCATGCTCCACGCTGGCTAACGACACTGCCGAGGAGTGGCTATGCCCGTACACATATGGAAGCGCTATGCTCCATGCTGGTGATAAACAACTGAGGGCGGTCCACGACTGTATCAACCTCAGGGAGCCCAGAGCTCAGTGTCTGGCCTCATCGCAACACCTCTCCTTGGGAGCGTCACGCGAGGGGGCTGGACACAGGGGCTGTGCCCGGGTCATGCCCGAGCGCACGCCACCTAGCCAGGTCCCTCGGACCTGGTCGTCGCGCGCCCCTCCCCGAGCGGAGCAATGGTATGAAGACCATTTGTACGTCAAGGGGGACTCCTGAGCATCACGACTCAGGAGCCTATCTCGTCACGTAGCCCCTCACTCCTTAGTTCTGCAAGGCTAACGACGGTTGAGGTATGCGCAGGGCCGGGCCCTGCCAACGTAGAACGACAGATCAACTCCTACACTACCTCCCTATTTGTTGTTTGCGCGTCAAGGGGGACTCCTGAGCATCGCGACTCAGGAGCCTAACTTGTCACGTAGCCCCTCACTCCTTGGTCCCGTCATGGTGATCCGGTCGGGGCTAACGGTGGTTGAGGTATGCGCGGGACCGGGCCCTGCCGACGTAGAACACCAAGAAATTAGGAAGGAAACCGCAAAATCTCAAAGCAAATCTAGAAGAAAATATTGCAAACCATAATTGTCTTCAAGATACCAAACACAAGGTTAAATGCCTCCACGAGGCACAATGCATATTCCAGGAGTTAAAACAGGGAAGAAGCCGTGAGAAGATCACCCTTGGGCAACACCGTCGTTTGCCAGGAGCCCCGCCTCGATGGTAGTGTTGCCTCCGTCAGCTCCACCTCCCGAGGCCGCGGAATCAGCAGTACATGCCCTGGGCGCAGTGGCAAAGGTGCGGAACTTCACCCGCAGGGCTTCCGCTCGGCCCTTCATGGCTTCAGCAGCAGCGGTGGAGCGCTCGGTGTCCATGGGCTCCAGCAGCTCGTCGAGGTTGGCACCAGGGTTGGAAAGGTATACGTGGCTGAGGATGCGCGTCAACTCCACAGAAGAAAGGACACGAGCTTCAACATCAGCCTTGGGGCCGACGCCGGTCATGACTTCCTCAAGTGCTTCGACCAAGAAGGGAAGTAGCTTGGCGGGGCCATCCTTGGCCCTAGCCAGCGGCTTCTCTAGGCCACCATCGTAGAGCGTCTTCAGCGCCTTGCGAGATCTCTCCTCAAGATCCATAAAGGCCACGTGGTCTTCGGCCAGGACCTTTGCCTTGGTGTCTAGCTGGGCCCTCTTCCTCTTCAACTTCTGCTCCAGCGTCCCCAGCCGGCCGCGTTTAGCGGTTAGCTTGGTGTCACGGTCCCCGATGGTGTCCTCCCGAGCCTTCATATCGTCCTCTTTCGCCTGGCGGTCACGAGCTTCCTTGGCGAGTTGTTCGCACAAGCCCTACAGCTCGGCCTCCAGCGCCTTGCAGCGGTCCTGGTCTACCGTGGCATCATTCAGTGCCGCATTGCAGGCGGCTGCAGCCTCGATCACGACTTGCTTCTCCCTCTCAGAAGCTGCCGTGGCCTACTCCATCGCCGTTCGGATAGAGGCGTTATAGTGAACCCAGCCAGAGACCAGCTCCAGGCGCCTGGCTACCAGGTGGGTTTGGTACCCTGGAGGTCGTCTCGCAGTTGGCCCAGCTCGGTAAGTGCGCGGTCCAAAACGGCGGAGGAGGCAGAAGAATTCGGAGCCGGTGGTGCAGGAGGAGAAGGCGGCAGTGTGAGCACAACTTGGGAGACTGGGAGCTCCTGAGTCTTGGCTACCTCAGCGACAACATCAAGCGCCGGCACCTCCAGAGTCAGCGGGGCCTCGGGGGCTGGCACCCTGCCAAGGCGCTCCTCCTGGCCTCATGAGGATGATTGTGCAGGGGAGGTGCAAACTTCACCGCCTCCCCTTCCCACAGGCGAAGGCGCGGCAACAACAGATGAGCCTGCCCCAGGCGGAGCCACCGTGTCCCCCTTCATCTTCTTCGCCCAAGCGGCGGCCTAACCAAGTGATGGAAGACGTCAAGCCCTAGTAGCAAAACAAGAACAAGATGGAGTTCGAGCACTTACTGGTCAATCGCAGTGTAGGCCCCCGGCCTCTTTCCAAGCTTAAAGCCTGTAATCCTCTTGGTCCGGGGCGCAGCCTCGAGAGGACCGGAAACAGAAGAGGGTGCACCAGAAGGGCTTGAGGCGGCTTCGGGCGGTGCCTGGGCAGGAGTAGCCCCTCGGGAGATCAGCCCCGACCTGTCTTTCTTCGGGATCACGGGCGGGTCCTCTTCCTCTCGCTTAGCAACGGCCTAGTCGTCGTCCGGCAGGGTGTGGAGGATGCTGGACCTGCATCCCCTCAGCGGTCGCCTCCGAGTCACTCTCTTCTTCTTCATCGTCTTCTTCTCCTCCCCCACGGGAATCATCAGAAGACAATTCCACCAGCCAAATCGGCTCCTGGCCTTCAGGAGACACTGCCGGCACCAGACCGCGCCCGTCAAAGGTGGGCATGGAGTCCACCACCTGTTGCTAGTTGACGCGAAGGAACAGGGGGCAGGAGCGCCCTCCAGACCTTCCACGTCTTCTCCAACCAAGAGGCGGAGAGCTACGACCAAATCCTCGTCGGCGAGGGCCATCGAGTTTAGGCGGAGATCATCGTCCGCACCCACACGCGTCCACAATGGGTGCGAGTGCGCCTGAAGTGGAGCCACCCGCTACGTCAGGAACTCCTCAGGAGTGTGGCCCCGATCAGCTTTGCCGCCTTCATGTTGCCTGGCCTCAGGTCGGTGTTCATCTTCTCCAGCACCGACTTCGCCCGTCGGTCATCAAGCTTTGCACGAGACCATGCCTCGTCGGGCTGGGGCTGCTCCGTTGGTAACATCAACCGAGAGTGGATGCATCCGGCATCCATCATGACCCACTTGCTTCGGAAGCCGTCAACCCTCTTCCCGGTCTTCGAGATCTCGCTGGCCTTGGAGTACGCGACGAAGCCAGCGCACGCCGAGGTATGACCGCCAGTGATTCGGAGGGAGAAGAAGTGGCGCAGCAAAGCCACGGATGGCATCACCCCAATGTATGCCTCGCAGTAGTAAAATCGACAGAAGGAGGACGGAGATGGGATGGAGATGAAGGGCCTGCAACCTGTAATGGCGGAGGACGACGTAGAAGAACTCAGAGAAGGGAGGCACCAGACCGGCGATGACAATGCTCATGAAGAAGGGGTAGAAGGTGCTCCTCTTAGCCTCCGGCGTGGCGGAGCCGGCCCGGAGTCCGGTCTCCCCCATCTCGCTGCCCTGCGCCGTCGTCATCAGGCACGTAGCGTCGAGATTCTTCTCCGTCATGTTGGGGGGATCCAGGGCCGACGAGTACCAAGCCGGCAAGGCCTCGGCCACGGCCTTATGGGGCACCATTGCTCGCTGAAAGGGGAAGGATGGAGCTGATCTGGAAGTTTCAAAAGCAAGAGAACAAGGAAGGGGATATGAAGCAAGGTGAAAGAGAGCAATGAAGGTAAGCCTTACCCAGGCCAACTTTTTTGTCAGTCGGGCGGTTGTCGAGGCAGCGTCGGGAAGCGAAGATGCTCACGTCCAATCAACCGCCACGCGGCGACCAAGGCCGCAGGCTGTTAGGGCCCGCGGCACTCCACACTTGGACTTTGGCTTCGCTGCTAAGCCAAGTGCGAGCGCGCCTTAGGCCGGGGGGCTACTATCAGCGTTCTGGGAACGGGGGTCCCCATACTTGCCTACCTGCGGCCTGCGGCATGGCTCAACCAGTGGCCCAGTATGGTCCATCTTCATCAACCCAAGGTCAAGACCCTCGCGAGGGGCCAAGCCTCGCAAGGCGGACGACACAAGGCCTCCTCAGGGGTGGCCTCACCAGGCAGACTCGCAAGGAGGTGGAGAGATCAAGGCAAGGGGTACCTCGCGAGGTGCTCATGATGCAAGCCATGACGATCAAGACCAAGCGAGCGCCATCCTGTGCAGTGTCCTCGTTTCCTCTTTGGTGCAAAGGGGGCAAGCACAGGCATGCAGTACCGAGGCATCAGGCAAAGGTTTCCATATTGGTGCAATGAGACCAAGACCAGCAGGACAGCAGGACGGAGGTCACCGTGGAGCCCAAGACGGCGTCATCGCCAGTGCCTTTGGCAGTCGAAGACCACCTTTAGTTAGGATAGCTCGTACTAGCTGTCCCCTTTCAAAATGGCCATTGTTGGCTCCCTTCCCGCTCAATATTTGGGAAGAGGACCAGGGCCTCTATATATATAGGGCTAGCCACCACAGTAGAGGGGGATCAGATCTAGTTCTCACCTAGAGCCAACAAAGACGGAGCAATTCCTCTCCAAGCGCACCACCACAAGAATACCCCTCACGAGGCTATTCTTCCTCTGTACTGTTCATCATCAGTCCAACAGGCAATCCACCACACCACACACAAGAGTAAGGTATTACACCACAACGGTGGCCCGAACTTGTATTAATCTTGTGTCTCTTGTGTTGTTCATCGTGCTAGCCTAGACTCGCGGCAAGGTTTTGGGGCGTGAATCGGTAGGGAGAAGATCTTCACGCGCACCCCAGATTTCGAACCTTAAGGGTTTTGCCGGAACCCGATATTCAATAGATTCCCATGCGGAGGGGAGTACGAGGGTTCACTGGTTTGGCTGCGGTATGAGGCTGCCGTCACCAGAGAAGAACATGAGGTGTTGGTGAGTAGAGGAATAGTCTGGACGACTTTTGGGAGTAGGGTGGGCTGGTGAAGCCTGCACGGCAGCACAACCGACCACGGGAGGCGGTAGTAGGCGGTACCGCCGACGGTGCTTTGGGCGGCTGAATCAAGAATATCCGAGATTGAAGAAGCTCTACAGCCGTTGGATGGACATCCAACGGCCACTGCTGCTTTTTTTGGGAGAAAGCCACTGCTGCTAGAATCGTATCTTGACTATAAGTTGACAAATCCTTCCGTACGCCTTACTAGGCCCACAAGCCTTTCATTCGTGTCACTGCCTATAATTCTCAAAAAATAGTAGGCCCACAACTGAGCATCACATCTTTGGCAGAGAACATATAGCCCATTTGTGATTTGTAATAATGTATAGCCCATTTTTGAATTCTAATGGAATTTACTACAACCCATTTACAGTCTGTTAAAATTACAGCCCATTTTCTAGCCAGGACAATGATTAATAATTTCAACCAACTGCTCAAAACAGAATTCAACCTAAAATACCACATTTTGATGGGATCCAAAATATTTTTATGCCGAAATTTTGAGTGAGATTAAATATAATTCCAAAAAGAATTTGTATTATGTAAAAATCTAATGAAATATTGCACGCGTAATAAGTAATGAAATTAAAAGTTTCAGATTCAAAAAATAATATTTTTGAAACTAATTACCTGTTTGTTGCGTTTTTGTATATTTACAACCCTGTTTTTATAATTACATCCCATTTATTATTTCTTAAAGCCCATTTTCTTGTTAGGCCTAATGCATCCCTCCTAGGAAAGATTTACAGCCTAGCGGGGCGGAGAATAACAAGTTGACATGGGTTGGGTATTCGGCAAAAACAAGTATAGCTGGGCTAGCCATTTTCACCTTGAAAAAATAATATCTGGGATGGATATTTGGTAGACATAAAATAATATCCTGGGCTAGACGGGCCACAGCCCGCCCAGTTGATACCCTGCTCCTCTGAACAACAAAAGAAATATCACTCAAGAAAAACTCCGCTTACACCTAAAAAACAACTACTACACGAGCTGTTGGGTCCCAGCTGTCAGCCACTCCTTGTGCAATTCTCTCGTTTATTGACTATATAGGTTGACAATGGGGTGGGACCGTGTTTTTGGGAAACCAAGAGGAAGCAAAAAAAATATAGTTTTATATAAAAAGGAGGAACTTGCGTACATACGACTATGGCCCTGGTGGGTCCCTACTGTCATCCTCTCCAAGTGAAGTCATCTCCTGATTCCTCATGTTCATTCACCATGTTGACAACCCTCAGGACCACGGCGAGCGCAACAACTCTAAGGACAACGGAAAGGGCCTCGCAGTCCCTACGAATGGTCTGATATAGCGCCCGCTGCTCATTGAGGAATCCAGGATCATCAGACACCTATGAGCACCTTCGAGAGACTAAGCCGACATGAAGTGGTAAAGCCACGCTTGGGGCTCTGGATTGTTTCACACCTGTATTAGGATACAAGTGTAATTTACTCGTCATCGGAAACAACGCGTGAAAAACAGGCATAATGAAGCCGACGACTGCTATAACGAAACCGGTGAGTTACGCGTGTAATTTGAGAGACCAGTGTATATTTTACTACTCAAAGTCGACCAACCAAGCGCTTCGCGCAAAACCATTTGCTTCTATTTACAAGCGTCAGTATTACAAGCGGTTTTTGTTGGAAAACGACGACCCAATCATGGCCTAAGATGATGAGTTGGTCGGAAGATCACATGGTTCCACCTCTAACCTACCCAAGTTGTCGTATAGGCTATGAATGAAACATAAGATGATGAACTTATTAAGCACAGGAACAACAGAAGATGATGATCTTCTTAACATGCAAATCACTGGCATCAGATAAACATGCAAAACAATATGAAACATTATTCTCAGGACGGACAGTGAATAGCTCGTGACGCCGCATGCCATAGTATTCCAAGCTCAAGTTTGCAATCAAACTCACAAGGCCTGGCATTCCATAGACAACATTCAGAACAAAATTTTAAAATACCTTACATAAGTCAACATTCATGTCACTATGCATCTCAGCAGAGTAAATATTTACTTCTGAACTGAACATAGGAATAGGAAAACACGATCGACGCTGCTCACAGCAAAGGGCGTTCCACTCCAAAATAGCAAATGCATGTCTTCTGGCTAACATCAATGAGCAAAATTGGACAAGGTTTTCCAATTCCAATATATTAAACTAATGTCTTGTGAACATCAATGATTAAACTTTGACATGCTTTTCCCATTCAAAATATTTAATCCCTATGATTGTGGAACAAGCAGGGTTTGTCATCAGTTTGCACATTGAAATGGCGCATCGAGCCGGATTAACCAGCGTAACTTTTTGTGCAGTTCCACTGAAATTAAACAATGTCTTGTGTAGCATGCTGGATTTCATGTTTGTATGTTGCAAGGCGTTGAACACGTTAGCAGCTCCATTCAAGTAGATAGTCTGGTGGCTCAAGGTGACGACGAATGATTAGAAAACCATTCAAGGTATTGTACATGATGAAGTATTATGGAGGAAACGAACCATCTGAACATTTTGTGCAGTTCCATTGAAATCAAGTTGAGCATCCCTATCTACATAAATACAGAAAAAGTGTGATGAATATAATAGTGGTACTAGTTGATAAAACACATGCTTACAACTATAATCATCTTCATTATGTTAACAGGAAGAGATAGCAATACAATAGCTTCAATTAAAAATTTATTCAAAATAATACAACAATATAAGTAGCACAACACAACAATGCACAATCATGTGGATGAAGGCCGATACTGACCTCGTTTGTTACAGCTGCGTCGGCAACTGACTTGGTCATACCTTTCTTTGTGGAATCAATTTTGCACTCCATGTGTTGTTGAGTTTCCCATGCTCTCTGCGGACTATTCATGTCACCAGTGTCTACAAATACTCTGTAAAGCTTCTTGATTGTGTAATGTAACGAAAATAGTGATTGCTTCTTTCTGCAAAGTGGAAAGACCAATTGGGCCCAATAATGCAACAGTTTGCCTTAAACACATTATCTCCTTTTGTGCAAGTCAACTAAAATCAAAGTTGAAATAGAACTGACCATCCCTGTACGCAACAATAGGTATAAAGTAAACAATTACTGAGAAATAACGGTTGATGACATATACTCCTAGAATAAAAAAACATCTACCTTATCTTAATGGGAAACAAAGCAGGAGAGTGGCAATTCTCAAACAGTGTGATTCATTCATATTAACTGAGACGTTATCTTAACAATGCCTTGTTTCAACTTGTATAAAGAACGACAAAGCAGAAAAGTACCATTCCTAAAACAATGCAACTGATTCATATTAACAGAGACATTATCTTAACAATACCTTGGTTAAACATGTAGAAAGAACTACAAAGGAGGATGGTATCATTTGTAAAACAATGCAACTGATATATAATAACATAGACATTATCTCAACAATACATTTCTAGAACATGTACTCCTGCAGATCCCTAATACAAATGGTAATCCCGCCGATCCCTAACAAGTGTTGCAGTTTTGAACTAAGATTCAGTAGTTAATTCTAAGAGTGGCACTTCTTAATTTTACTAGTGGCATTCGATTAACAAAAAGCATAAACAGTTCCAGGGGAGTGTGGGTGCAACAACACCATGTTCTTGCATCTCCTTATTAAGGAGGTGATGCAGAGTTTTTTGTAACAAAGCAACAAGCATCATGTCTGGGTTGGTCCCATTTTTGTTCACTTAATGGGAAAAGATAACAATTCAATAGCTTCAATTCAACATTTATTGAAAACAGTACCAATAAAAGTAGCACTGCATCTCAAAGCACACTTCACGATCATGTGGATGAAGGCCAGTACTGACCTTCAATGACGCAGTCAAGATCACCTACGAATCTCACAACACGAATATGAAATCTAATCTCGTTTTGTGTATTTCAACTAAATCAAGCAAAGTGGCCAGTGTGACATTTAAGTTCCCTATAGCAACAAGTTGAATAGATATCCATGTTTTAACAGAGGCAAAAAACAAAACAATTACTGGCAAATAAAGGAGGATGAAACATACGGCGACAAAAAGAAGCATCTACCTTATCTTGATGTTAACCAAAGTAGGATAGTAGCATTGATTCATATCAATAGAGACATTATCTTAAAACAACATTCGTTAAAAATTTAATTTACTTCTAACAGTGGCATTGCTTCAATTTCCCAGCAGCTTTCTTAGATAACAACAACAAAATAGTTGTATAGGACAAAGGACATGGGACATGCCAGCATCGTGTGCGTCCACCCGTATAAATGGGTGATGCAGAGTATGTTGCCAAGCAGCATATCTGTAGTGGTCCCATATTTGTTCTCTTTGAACCTTTTTCCTATGTGAGGGCAGCTAATCTAGTGTTGTACAAACTACCCGACCCCCAGTTTCTTTCCTTTTTCAACAAAGAGATTGACTCCTTACAGATGTGTGTACAGGGTTACCCCCTTTTTCCCTTTTTGATCAACAAAGCAGCTGGATATACAGTCTCTACTACTTTCCCTCCCTCCTTTCCTCGTTGAACCACGTACTAGATTCATGCTTCACCCCACCCTCCCATCTTTCCTCTTTGAACCAAGACCTAGATTTGACTATAGAATCAAAACAGATCCGCATGCTAGAACAATGATAGTTTCAACAAAAGTTATACCTTAGGGTTGTCGGGATGTGGCTAGGCGTGTGGAGGGAGGCCGGATCTGCCCACACTACATACGGCAAGGAGGAAGAAGGGTCAGAGGCCCTCACAGGGGTTGGGTGAAAGAGAACAGCGTCGCCGACAGTGGATTGCCTCCATCGCCAAAGGTAAGAGAGTGAACGCTGCACCTCCTCCCCTTCCCGGTGCGATGGGATCCAGACGGCTCCTTCAGCAGTTGGGAGGGGAGGAGAGAGAGAGACGCAGTCTTGTTTAGATCTAATGAAGAGGGTGAGAAATTGTGAATAGGGCAAACCCTAGCAAAGGAATGCCGAGGCTCCAGTGCAGCGAGAGTGTGAAGAGTGCAAACCCTAGCGAACAAGCATTGAGACTCCAGCTTATATAGTACTAATATAGTAGAGTGGTTTTATTTTTATCTCCATAACAATTATTTTATATTTTGTACGAAACTAAACTCTTTATTTAATGTACCAGTGAAGAAAACTACAATCAAGTGACGATACATGCGTCCTAGTCGAACTTCTTATCGTTCACGTGCGGTACACTACCCTCCGTTAGGTGAACAACCACACACGTGCCAAATTATCGGAAATGTGTGAGAGTGTGTACAAATAAAGAAATTTAATTTCAATTATTTTGTATGTATAGTTTGCCTTCTCTCAATAATTATGGTTTGTTGTGTTAAAGTTTGACTTCAGTAAAATCTAATATGCAGAGTAAATAAAAACGGAGGGGTACTACCTCCATCCAGGTTTTTAGTCCACACCCATATTTTAATCAAAGTCAGACCACATATTTAGTTAAAATCTGGTTAAATAAAATTATAGCGTAGCTCAAGAAAAAGTTATGAGAAGCCTTAGAAATCAATACAAAACTTTTGCTCTTAGTGCCAACGTCGATGCTTCTTCAAGGAAACATTTGGTTTATATCCATTTATGTGATAAAAAATTGCACCAACATAAACGACTGCTCCAAGATGAACTGGTGAAGGATATTGTCTTGGTGGTAACAAGCAAAGAGCACTGATGGAAGATAGCCCATTCTTCATTGAACATCAATCTGGTTCACCAGCCAATGCAGCGATGAGACGCAACCATGAGCATCGATAACTCATCATGGTGTGATGCATCATCAATTTTGGCATCATGTTTGGGTCAAGCACCAATGAAGTTTGATAATCCTCACTGTGGTTTGTTTCTTCTCGGTAATCAAGCTCGAGCAAGGAAGACCTGAGCAACAGTGGCCATCCAATTTTGTGCAGTTACACTAAAAATGAGGAAGACCTGCCCAAGTATGGCGATACACATCCCTGTTTGGAAAAAAATAAAGAAAATGATATTTAATTATTGTTGTTACTTTGTTTTAGCTGTGGAACAAGATTAACAGCGGCATTTTAATTGTCAACGCCTCTACATGGGCATTGCTTCATTTTACCATTGATAGTTTTAGATTAGTAGCAGCAATACGAGCATATGGACAATGACCGCAAAACCACCATGTACTTTTGTCAAAAAACATGTATACCTCCACCGATGCATAAATGATAAACCTGGACAACTTTTGGAGTGGCCTTTCCTCTATAATATTAGTAAAAAATAAGTGATGTTGGACCAGCCAACGAAACCTAGCTATTGTATATGGGGAGCCGGGGAGTAGTGGTATAGAAGAAAATCCGCATGCAGAGTACAATGAGGCATGAAATCCAAAAGAAGTTATACCTTAGGTGGGTGAGATGTGGATTAGGTGGGCGGGCAGGATCTCCCCATGCGATGGAAGCGAACAAGGGCGCGGAGGACCATTGTCCGTGTCAGCTTCGGCTCAGAGAGGATGGTGCACACTATCTTCCTCCATCGCGGACGGCGACAACGTCAATGTTGGACCTGCTCACCTCCTGCAGGGGACGGGATCCGACCAGATCTGTCACCACCGGTGCAGAGAGAAATAGATTGGACACTGTCATCTTGTTTAGATCTGGAGAGGGTGAGAGAACAAGACGTGAGAAACCCTGTCAATCAAGAGGCTATATATACGATGGAGTAAAAAATCTCTCCATAGAAGTTGTTTTAAATAGAATACACGTGTTCCCGGAATAAATAAACAAAAACTAGTGGAAGAATATTTTTTGAGAGCGAGACGTGAGAAACTCTATCAAACAAGAGGCTATATATACAATGGACTAAAAAATCTCTCGATAGCAGTGGTTTTATATAGAATATGCGCGTTCCTAGAAAAAGAAAGGAAGACTGGCGCACAAATCTTTTTTTAACATACCATGAAAAAAAACTCGATCAATAACGCGCCCCCGCTTCCAGGCCGCAGTTTGTATCGCCCACGTGTGGTCCCCGACCCTCAATATTATTAAGTGAACAAATTAAAGGGTCAAGTTTGTACATACATAAGTTGCCTCTTCGTGTACAAATGCGCTCCACCATATACTCGCGGGTATCTCAGAGGCAGAGTGTTTGTACATTTCTTCTTGAACGTCGTACTGCATTTATCTCACTTCATATTGTGTCCCACTCCTAAAATATTCCTATCCTAGGAACAAAATGAGGCGGTACTAAGTTTGTGTGTGTGTATAGGGAGAACGAGACATCGATGATGTGTACGAGTAGTCACGAGAGTCGTTGCACACACACACACACATAGACATAGGCATGCATATCCGTGTTTACGTAAAATTCCATCTCCATCTCCATCTCCATCACCATCTCCAATCATATTTGTCCAACTGGCACATTATTTTAGTTATTAATTATATACGCAGCAATATTTACGTACAACATCTCTTGTTTGTGTGCGTCTGGACCGCGGCCACACTCGCTCCTGACCGCCCTGGCCAACCCAGACCCTCTTCATCACCCGCGTGTGCTTTCCGACTGTAACGATAAGTGCCGCATTCATGCCCAGCCAGTGCTGATGCGACCTCTCACTGGCGCCAGCATTGAAGCGGCGCACCGGACGAGATAGAGAGGCCCTCGCCGCTTCCCGGTGCACGTGACTGCTCCGTGTTAAAACGTCGCCACGGCCTGCCACAACATGCATGTAAAAAGTTCATGGGAGTCCGTGCTATAGCTAGCTGTCTTCCCCCTCCTTGTCAATCTCTTCCAGTAGTGCTAGTATTCCATGGCGGGATCCATCGACAAGCAGGCGGGAAAGTTATCATATACTACGTTTGCGGTTGGTGGCATGACGAGCGACCGTGTGGGGTGGAGCCGTGGAGGAGGGTGAGACACGAACGCGACAAACGTGATTTAAGCATTGGTTTTGCTCGATGGCACGATCCAACGAAACGAAACATTGGTTTCCAAAAGAATATTGTACTGCATGAGAGAGATAGAGTGATGGTTTTATTCCTCCGTACAATAACTACACCGGTTCTATGTGATTTGGCGGCTCATTGGTCACTATTACTGCGGCGGTAGACTGTCGTAGAGTGCCGGCACTCTTAATTATTTATTCTGTGATAAAACTAACTTCCTCCACTCTTACACCGGAGGAGTACGAAACACGGCAGCCCGATGACTACATGGCCCACCTCCCACTATCACCATATTCCTTGGACATAGTGCGACACCTTCAGTCCTTTTTTCTTTGTGTAGTAGGACATTTTACCACATGACCCACCATACACTCTCACATACTACTTCTGTCCCCTATGAAATTTATGCATGATACTAGTATATGATACTCCCCACTATGAGTAGCCTTATACGAATACAAAAAAGGACCGGAGGGATTATGAAGCTTTATGATTTTGTTTCATGTATGTATCCTGACTCCAAGGTTGCCCCGTTACAACATTCCATCAAGTACAAAGGAAAGCTAACACGCATGCTGATGCATCTCAATGATTCATAGATCATAGCCAATATTTACTTCACAACTAAAGACAAAAGTTGTGAGAGTGTGTACAAAAAAAACTGGTGATGGTGTCTCTATGCCATAAATCCTAAACCCTAAACAGGATTTAATTCCTGGCTAGGTAGAACCTGTCGAAGGAAAGAAGGCTGGCACCCTCGGATCGTATGATGCTTTTGTGGAGTTTCACTTAAATCATGCCGAGCATCCCTGTTGGCAAAGATATTGAAGAAGTGTGATTAGAATAATAGTAGTGGAACTAGTTCATGAGACATAAACTAATCACAAATAGAAGCCGGTAGAAGTAGAGAAAGATCCACATCGAGATGCAGCTATGTGGGGAGCTGCGGCAGTGGAGCAAGCCGGCTCCAAAAGGAAGTTGTACCTAGGACATCGTGGTATAGCTAGAAGGGCTGTTGGGAGGCAGCATTAGCCCATACCTCGTGGACCCCCAATCGGGACGCACCGGCAGTGGGGTTTCTCCCTCGCCGCTGTCGACCGCGTCTACGAACAACATTGTCCCATTCCCCCAGTAGCGGGATCAGGTTGGATCTGTTACCAGCGGTGTGGCCACCGTCGTTCTATGCTTGTGAAGACAGCAACCCAAGCAATTAAGCTTCTCTTCATATATAGTGGAGTGGTATTATTTTTCTCTTCATATCAACAATTTTATATTGCGTACATTTCTTTGAAGAGTGAAATGATGGTTCCTTCATTTGACTAATTTACTGTGTGATTTGACTGCTCCATCGTGGTCCCTACACGTACTCCACCAACGTGCATGACCGTTCTTGAGTCTCACTTGTACTTATATCTATTTTCTTGCATGACACGTAGACATGATGCGTGTAGAGGAATTTTGTTACTGCATGTTCTTACGTACTACTAGTACCTACTCCCTCCTTCTGGTTCACTACTAGTACTCCCTCTGTCCTAGCTTATTAGTCCCCTTTGTACTCAATTCATGGGCTCGTTTTCCTCACGAAATTGTCGTTACCAATGTATTAATATCGGGAATGCATGCGTGAACAACGAATGATTAAACCTTGCTTGCAACATTTTGACAAAGCATTGACTTGTGAACATGTGAATGTGAGGGACTAAAACCTCGTGCATGCATGCAATAGTCACACATACACATGGACGCAAAAACATGCGCGACGTCCTAATGCATGCATGCCCGAACACAGGACGAAACACACATGGTCACGCTCAAGTGCTCAACCTACACGTGCATGCACACACATACTCAGCCAGGGTGAGATAGCAACCATATAAACACCAGAAAATGTATATATTGACCGCAATGAGAGTATTATGAAGTCCACTGACCGTATTTTTAAAAATATATAGTGACAGACAGTGTATTTATCTCATTTCAAATTAGCCATATTAACCGGAAAGGAGGCAGTATGAACTAGCATTACACTACAAAAAAATACACTTCCATGATGATATGTGTTTGTCACAGTACGTCGCATTTTTTGTCATGCATGTACATCCATGACGATTTTATGACAGAATCAAGATAGTCATACCTGTGCTGTCGTAGAAGTGTTCCATGACATTACCAAAATTATCATCATGGAAGTGTCCACTTCCATGACGATAAATCACGCATCACAGAAGTGCGTTCGTGAAGGGTGACCGACACATGTCAGCCATTGTAATAGAACACCGTTAAGCTATCGGTCGGTTTTTGGATCCGATAACCCATTAACAGCCCAGACCAATGGGAAATTTCCACGTGTGAAATTCTGATTGGCCGAAGGGAACACCTGTCAGCTCGTGAGTGGGCTAGATATCACCCGTCCATTGGAGGAGACATGCCTATGATACGTCGACACATGGCTGGGCCCAACAGAGGCCCATATAGGTTAAAAAAGCTGGCCCAGTAAAAGGCCTGCAGTACTTAATCAGGTACTAGTGGGCCAGCCCAATAACGGCCTGCTTAATAAAGGCCCATCTACGGCCCGAAGCCAGATCTGGCCCGTTAATTGTTTGCCCAATATTTGGGCCCATTTACGGCCCGAAGCCAGATCTAGCCCGTTAATTGTTCGCCCAATATTTGGGCCCATTTGCGGCCCGATGCTAGATCTGGCCCGTTAATTGTTCATCGAATATGTGGTCCCAACTACAGCCAGTGACTTTCGGCCTGTTAGAGGCTTGATGTAGACATGGGCCCATTTCAGCCCAATGTGACTTTCGGCCTGGGAATGGCCCGTGCTGCCCATGGGCCATATATGGCCCGACGGGACATCAGGCCCACTAACGACCCATGCTAAAGCTGAGAACAGTTAAGCCCAACATGACTTTGGTCCCGTTAAAGGCCTGTCGCGTAATTCGGCCCGTTGATGCCTGTACTAAGCTTTGGCCTCTTAAAGTCCCATGATATCAGTGGGCCAACTAAGGCCCGAGATATGTTTCGGCCTGGTAATGGCCCGTGAGCTAACTAGGCCCAAAAAGGCCCGGTCTACATTTCACCCTGCTGAAGGCCCGTCGACGACTAGTGAAAATTGAGGCCCAACATGCATTTTGGCCTGCTAAAGGCCCGTGGTTTCATCTCGGCCGTAACAGGCCAGTACAATATTTAGCCTGTTAATGGCCCAACGCTACCTGGGCCAAACTAAGCGCTGGGTCGACAAAAGGCCCAACTAAAATATAGGCCGATGTAAGTTTGGGCCTAGCGCAATGTGTGAAGGCCCCAATCATTCGGACCCAAGAAAGACGCAGGCCGGCCCAATTGTGGCCTGCTAAAAACCAGGCCCATTAGAGTCGAATGTTTCGGCCCGGTCGACTACATCTGATTTTTTTTCAGATAGCGAATGATGGCAGTAACTAGTAGGAATTAAGAAAAAACCTACTCTATACAATAAAGAAATTATGGCATAGTAACTAAGAATAAACCTACACTGCACAATAAAGGATTTAAGGTATATTACATCCACTGGGCATCGAAGTTCGCCACCAGTGATCATAAAGCGCAGTGAAGAAGCAGATTACAAAAACTGGGCACCATTGCAGCGTAACAAAATAATACTGAACCGAGACCACTTCCAAGACAGTTCAAGAAAGGTTAGCCTTGCAGGGGAACTGCTAGCTGCTGAGCAAGGCTGTGAGACCATCCTAGCATGTCAGTCATAGCTTCCAGGTGTAGTTGTTTAGCGATGAGGTTCTCATTGGTGTTCTCCGCAATCTTTCTTAGAGATAGGACTTCAAGTCGAAGTTGAGTTGCAGAATGCCTTTTTGCTAGAACTTGGGACTCAAGAAGTCGAACTGATTCAGACAATGAATTCTGTGAGCTTGTCTGACTGCTAGTCTCAAGTAACATGAATACTATATCAAGACAAGACATTGGGGTTGTCTCGCTATCTTCAAGATGTTCTGCCTTCTTTGCTGCAATATATGTTGGGTTTGTCTCACAGCCTTCAGCAGACTTGTGCATGCCATCAGGCATATCACCCTGAAACAAAGCAAAGAGATGACAGGTTTTGCACGTGTATAAACAAAGATGATAACTGTGCTGTCAATTCCATCCAATTTCAAATTAGAAAATAATGAGTAAGTTCAAAATATCAATAGCATAATTTGGCATTGTTCATAATGCGGGGGGCTTCACCACACTACTGGATTACCATGTCAACATAACAAGCATAGATGAAGGGCAAAGAAAATCATTGTATCTATTTTGGATAATGTGCATGGCATGTTGTTCATATCATCAGCCACATCAGTAAGATAAAACAGGAGATGACAAGGTGCAAACGTGGGCTGCTTCACCACACACTGGATTATAGATCCACAAAAACAAGCATACATATAGGGAATTTTAAGTAATGTGCATGGTATGAATAAGGAATTTGGTTTTACAAGTAAAACTTAGAACTTATGGTTCTTGCGAACATGCATTTTGGTAGAAATAGCAAATTAAACAGCAGTAAACGATAGGGAGTATGAGCAAATTAAACAGCAGTTGAGGATAAAGGCTTTAGAAGGACTGGCATACATTAACAGTTAACACCGACTTTATAATGCCCTTCTCCATTTCAAGGGAAGGATAACTCAAGAATTTCAGCACAAAATCTTCTTCATAAGCATTGCCTGTACTCTACATTTTGTAGAGAGTAATTATAGATATGATAATACTGGAAGGGATAGAGGATAACAAAGATAAGATACAGACTGATGCTACATAATCAACTACCAATCCCTGTAAGTACAAGTGTTACAGGACAAAATGTACTGACAAGAGCAATGGGCTACACTTCTACACTGGCATTGTTTGTGTATTCTACTTATTGGTAAGATTAAATATAGATCTGATATTTTTTAGTAAATGGTGTGCGGGGGAGATAAGATGACAAATGCTACACAATGAACCAATCCCTCTTCCCATAATACAAGAGTGTTTTGAACACTGGTGTACTGTACAAAACGTTCTTATATTATGGGATGGAGGGAGTAGTTGTTAATGCAAGTACAGTGATAGACCACGTTCAGTCCTTACAAGAGGACTGCAGAGCTAAACCTCTTCAAAAGCATTGGGTTGATTCGACATTTATGTAAGAGTCCATATTGATCTTATAATGTCCACCAAATGGATGATTACGAGGCTAACCTGTGCAGTGATGCTACATAATCAAACAATATGAAAGTAAGTATAGTCATACAGGGCAAGAGGTACTCACAAGAGCAATGCAATGTGTAGTATAGTTGCGAGATTATGTGGTCCCTTGAGAACGAATGTTCTTCTGCTAACAGTTTTCATACAAGTGAGACATTAAGGCAAATGGAGAAATGTAGTTCAAATTTTGATGTGATATCATAGACAGTACCTTACGCTGCATCTGAGACCAATGTGTAACAAGATTATTCCAGTCACCGTCGGATAAATGTAGCACTGGAGACTTTATAGAAATTTTTCGTTCAGAGGCTTGCCATCAAAGTGCGCTTTCCTCAGGTAGAAAGATACTTTATCAACGAGTGCTTGAAAAGTGTAACCAACCCTTGCTCGTCTTCACAATCCAGTTTTCTCCTCGCCTATTTAAAAGAATGAAATCTTGTGTCTTCAGTCAGCAGAAACATATGCAGTAATGACCATGAATAACATTAGTACACTACTTACACGTAAGTTGCGGAGGAAGACTGGAAATTGTTCTGTGTCTGTGGTATAATCTTTCCATGAAGGAAAGATGCGCACAAAGTTCCTGACAACAACATAAGCTTCGTCTTCTAAACTGGGAAGAAATGGAACAGGGGTCCTATTTGCTGCAATTGGGGCTATCTCTGGTTCGAAAAGGGATTTGGCAACTGGATTTGGTGTACTTTTTGCTGGAATGGGGTTTTTGCGTCATAGAGTTGGTGCTATGTCAACTGGCATAATCATACTATTTGCTGTAGTTGGGATCTGCTGAGTTGGGGCATCAGAAATGACCAGTGTAGTAGGGCTAGAGTCTGCTAGAGTTGGGGTGTTTTGTGGGTCAGGTGATATTGCAACTACACCTAATGGGCTATTTGATTTATCAGGTGCCACTACCTTTTCCAAATACTTTGCTTGTGCTCCTCCACGATCAGCAATCACCCTCTTCCTTTTGAACGTCTGATACACAAGAACAAAATTTGAATGGATAAATATGGTATGATGACAGATGGAATATGTACTGAAAATGGATTGGCAGGGCGTATTCACATACACAATGTGTAAACTAAGCTAATGGCAGTTCAACAAAGTAGAAGCAATGCACAACATCAGTTGCAAGATATGTGCGAGCAATGTAACCTTGGAAAGTTAGAGCAAGTACCTTGATGGGTGAATAAGATATGGCATCTTCCTCTGACTCCACTAGGGAGCTACATTGACTTAGGTCTCCCTCTAGCTTAGAATCACTGTTAGGATCATATTCTGAGCATGAATTTGTAGGTGGAGAGCATTTGCATTGCATTGCATCCAGACTTGATTTCAGTCCCTTAATGCCAAGTTGGACAACCATGGCATTGTTCTGCTTTATTCTTTTCATGTGCGCCAGCTCATAATCAATATGATGTTGTTCAGAATCTGAGATTAATAAAAACATAAAAAGTAGTCAGATTATCTATGGAATGCATTGCGGATTCAACTCGAAGAGTGTCTCCATATAAACCCCTGCATATGCAAAGTTCACCCCCCACAACCATGCTGACCAGACCACACACAGAAATACAAACCCCTTATGTCTCTATAACAGGCAGGCACACATTTCAAAACTGAAGTAGGAACATTAGAATCATATGAAATTCGTATTTGAACAAATATACTAAGCAATTATGAGTGGCCTAATGTTTAGCTTCAAGGGTGGAGTGTTGGTAGTGTGACACAAAGCAAGTAGGCAGATTGTATTCCATGTAAAAGAGTGAAACCTATGTAAAAGCTGGAAATGACACTTTCTTTCTATACAATGCAGCGTTTGTTACCCACACATGATGGAAGAGATCACATAGAGAAATACTATTCACCCATGTCTACAGTTCCAGTATTTAGAAACAGGGTGGTCCACCCTAAAAGAATATTGACAACAAATATGACAAGTCAAGCATAGATGCAGTGAATCAATCATTTACTTGTGATCTTACTAGGAAAAGTATGCATAATTGTAACTGCACTAAGAGACCGTCCAAAATCTGAATGAAGAAGTTTGTCTAGCACTTATTGTTTGCAACTAATCGACGTGAATAATTGGATATTATATCGAATGAGTAAGAAAGACAAGTAAAATTGTCAACAAACCTGGCTTGTAGTAGTAATCTCGGTCAATGTCACTACGACCAACAATCCAAAATGACTAGTGTCTGTTCCGAGGGCCAGAATTTTGAAAACCCTATGAACTTTACAGATACTAAAGATTACAGAAATACATCTGAACCATTAAGTGTAGGTAGCACTGAGCACACAACAAACCCTAATGACAGTCCTACCTAATGAGTAAGGAATCAATTATAAAATGGGTGATGAGGAGTGGCTGCTGAGTGTTGAGGGCGTATCTCAGGATAAATCGGGTTGGCTTGGTGGGTTCTACACACCTGAGCCCTGAACGGACTGGGAAGGTAGGCACGATGGCGCGCCCGGGCAGCGGTGACGCTGTTGGGCGAGCGGCTCCTGGCCTCCTGTTAGTCTGGCGTCTCCTCCTAGAGTCATGCTGTCCGGGGACCGCAAGTCGCTGGCGAGGCAGGCGGCTGGGGGCGAGTAGAGATCGGAAGCGCGTAGCAGAACAGAGGGGAATCGGGGCCTGGGATGACCCAAAATCCCAGGGTGGGCCGGCCCACCATGGGCACCCTATAGAGATACACACCCGAGCGGCAAACATGCATTTTTGAAACTAATTTAGGAACATTTAGCTGACCAATTAAACAACTCTGTTTTAATAATATCAGATTTGTATTTGAACAACTAAGCTTGTTTAGCTTGTTCGGTGGAGTAGTGTTATTATGACACGAAGCACGTATTCTGATTGTATAGTGATCATTAAAGGGGGGAAATCTAAGCATATTTTTTTAGCAAAAGAGGGTTTCCCCTTCGATTTCTATTAAAGAAACCACCACGGAACCAACATGATCAAGTAAACCCTAAGCATGATCAATTAAACTGTATTATCTTTGTGCCATGGAAGATTTGAAGCTGTAAACCGGAGAAATGATATTTAGCATCCATTGTTTGCTTCGAACTAAGAACTAAATTCTAAGAGATGAAAAGAAAGTAGAGTAACCAAGTTAAGATCTATTTTCTGGTTGAGATCAGAAAGTTGAGGAGATATGAAGTACCACCTCTCTTGCGGTGCCATGTAGCCATCGGTGGTGCCATGGTTGTCGGTGGCGTTGAAGCATATCTGCGACGGTAGACGGGTGCATCGGGGGATAAGTACTGTTGTGGTGGAAGAGAAGGTCGTGTGAGCGGCCCCGGCAAAGAGGACGATGGCGCCGATGAAGCGATAGGATGCAATGCAAGGCTATTGGTCCATCGTCGTGGATGAGAAACGTCCATCTCTTGCAGTGGACGACGCGGTCTTGGTAGGCACTCTGGCATGGTGGAGGACGGTGGCGATGGACGTGGTGGAGGACGGCGACGATGGATGGGGTGGCAGACGGAGGCCGGTGTGGGGATGGGGTGTTCTAGCGCGGACGATGTATGAATGGGAAAATGGAGGGAGAGGTATAGGCAACCATGTTTTTGGGACGCGCCTGTCTAAAATATGGGAAGTTACGAACTTAGCCCCTGTTTAAAATTTGGACGTCTCGTCAGTTGGGGATAGGACAGTAATCTCGCATCTCGCTAATATTTGCCCAGAGCGATTTCAGGCGAGGAGAGGGTGGTTGGCGCCCATGGTTGGCGCCCACGGTGTATGAACGGGGCTGACAGGTAGGGCGGTTGTGTCACGTCTGAGGGAAGTTACAAACCTGCCATATTGAAAATATTTGCCTACATCGATTTCAGCCGAATTGAGTTAGTTTTGCTGCCCACCATGTATGAATGGGGAATGGAGGGAGAAACAGAGGTCTTTCGGACGAGCTTGAATCAAATGTGTTTTGCCGCCCATGTTTGACGCCCAACGTGTCAGAATGGGCTCAGAGGCGGTCGTTTCACGTCTAATTGAAGTTACTAACCTACCCTTATTTAGAGAAGTGGAAATCGGCAGATGGATTGTCCGTGTAATGGGTAGACAATAATTTCCATCTCCCAAACACTTGGCTTTGGGAAGCCGACATGGGAGTGGACATTTTGTCGCTTCTTTCGAATTTTGGGACAATAAGCATCCACGTTTACCCTGGCAACTAAATTCGAATCCATTTTGTATTCCTATATCAATCTTTATAAATCATTCTATGTGTTTTTATATATCTTCAAAAGGACGACAAAGATGCATTCCATAGTCATATATGAATATGGTTTACAAATGCCGATACTCAAATTCAGAAGCTAGAATCTAGTTTAAGGTGAATTGAATATTTGGAACACTTCATGTCCAACTCGAATGTCACACGCAGCATAATGTACTCCCATTTAGATATGTACACAAGGGATGTATCAAGATTCAAATACCGAGTCAATCATCCAAGAATGTATAGAACTAACAGACATATAAACACTTATAGAGTATATGGATCAATAATATCAACTAACATACATAAGCCAGGCCGCTCTACGTTTTTTGCCTACAACAGCATCCTTTTTTTAGCCAGGATCTTAGCCCTTTCCGATGCGTGCCACTTATGGTCCATCTATACTACTATTATTGTTGAACGCACATTCAGCCTGATTGGCATATTTATAGGTCTGGCACAACAATCCAAATGAAATGTCTCCGAGTCTTATCAATTAATACAGACTTGTGCTCAAATAAAATTACAAACCAAAAAACAAAAAAACTATTTTTACATGATCTCTAAAACAAATGGTTTGATTGATTACATGAACAGACAACACAAAGGTTATTCAACGATGGAAAGAACATTTCACCTATGATTTACCAAGTAGGAATTTAATTTCCTTTTTTCCTTCAGGACCTTAACAATCTGGTCAGTCTCAACTTGCTTCATTTTGAAATCCACCAAATATTTATTGGTTGTCTTGAGTACTGCTTGTGATTGTGTTGTTTGCTTCCTCAACATGTCAACTTCATCTCTAAGTGCAGAAGCAGAATCTCTTTCTACCACTAGTTTAGCCTCTAGAGCTTCAACAGTTGGCAATTCATAATGCACGATTGGCCCGGTGCCACTGCTGTGGGATGATGCAACGTCCATGGGGACCTCGCTCTTTGATATTGGGCTAACCTGTTTTGCCATTAAAGTTCTGACTGGATTCAGAAAAGTTGAAGTTAGGAAAACATCTCAACTGGGAGTTATAACAGCAAACCAGTTAAACAAACAAGGAATTAAAGAGTTTCAATTGGATGCTGAAAAGTGGTTATTAACATCATTGTAACCCACTGTTGCAGGAGCAAAGCAGTTAAACAAACAAGTAGATATTTAAGTTAAGGCAAACAGGTAATTCTTAATAGTAAGTATCAAACACATAGATAGGCGCAGTCTACAATATGATTAACAGGCTATGGCATTATGTAATCAGTAGCAAACTAAATTAAGCCAAGCAACATAATTGAACAATTTTGCAATAAGTGGCTAACTAAAATGCCGAGAAGCAGGTAACTGAACTTAGGCTAGTTCTTTGTACAGGCACACTACAACTTTTTTCCCTTACGAGGTTGTACGAAGGAGTCCATGGCATCAATTGCTTGGATACGCAGTCCCAATACTTATTTCTTCCCACACTTCATTGGTAAGTCAAATGGTTAATCTGGTAAGATGGTGCGTCCTTGATATGTTATATGAGGACGTGTAGTCAGACTAGTTGTAGCCACACACATCACACTGGCTTTTACTGTATATTTCATGCGATTACTTTTGGCATATCGAGATCTAAGCAATCTACAATAGGATGAAAAGACTGGCATCTTTCACATTATAGGCGAACTCAGTTCATAGAAACAAGCAATTCAACCATTCTGTGGGTAAATCAAAAGCTCCACTGGAATATTTTTCACTACCCAATCATACACGAAAAAGGGGCGACGCCACCATAGGGGCTGGTATGGTGTCACGACCGGTTTTTCAATAAAATACTTATTGAGAAAATCTATCTTTTGATCCCAGTATAGGAAGAGTTATCCTCACTGGTAGACAAATACTTGATATACAGAGGACCAGTAGCATTAAATATATTACAGGGTTGAGCTGAGGCTGCTCAACAATTTATTACAAACACGCCAATATCATACATAAGGGCGGTTGCGACATAGGGGTGTGGTGACATGCTACTAGCTCGAGATAAAAGTGGTGGTGGATAACTTGACTCCTAATTGGCAGCTCATCAAGCGTCGAGGTGAGGCTCGATGAATTTATTTCTGGGGTGGCGGAAGTGGATATAATATAGTGACCAAATGCAGGATCGCACGGGACTGACTGGGACTCCTCTAGGCGTCGGACTCGCTATCAAACTCTTCATCCATGAGATCGCCTTCATCAACATCTGGCCAAATCAACAAGCCAGGTGAGTACTTTGAAAGTACTCGCAAGACAGATCGGACAAAAGATACAACAAATGCATGCATGAAAGCGCCATGAGCAAAAAGATAATAATGCTCATTCCAATAATAAAATTTGCACGACTTGATAAGTAAAACGAATAACTGAAAATTGATCAGGTGTCTAGAGCGACGCCTCGAAAGGTAAACAAATAAAGCTCATGCCGCAGTCGGGCGTCTAAGCGACACCACATAAAGGGCCTATAAAAGAAATGCCACAGTCGGGCGTCTCAGCGACACCACATAAAGGGCTTATAAAAGAAATGCCACAGTGGGGCGTCAGCGACACCACATAAAGGGCTTAAAATAAAAGTGAATAACAAGAGTGCCATGATCGGACGTCTGAGCGACATCGCAGAAAGGGCTTATCTCAATTATAAATAACAAGTGTGCCACAGTCGGACATCTGAGCGACATCACAGAAAGGGCTTATATCAAACGTAAATAACAAGTATGCCACGGTCGGACATCTGAGCGACATCACAGAAAGGGCTTATATCAAAAGTAAATAACGGGTTAGTCCATCCACAATAATAAACTTTTAACCGGATTTAACACTCATGTAGTTCTCCGGAGTTTTGTCACTGAGGCTGATATCTGACAAGATAAGATGAACACAGTACTTGGACATGTACAACATGATTTAAAGGATTTGTGACTCTGCAGAGTTTGTACTAACTGTCCACAGCCAACGGATTTCCGTAGTCACGAAGGACTAGTTCCGTTTACGGTATTTCGGTAGAAACACATTTAACCAGTACACACCCATTCCACCTCACGATGCTAGGAATCACCCTAGACAACGTCCAAGAAAAACTTTGAGACGGGGAGGTCACAACCTCGAATAGCATGGGATCAAATTTCTATACGCGCGCTCTAAGGGGTGCCCCCTCTCGGTCCCAACCGGAAACACCCATGCCCCCTGACCGGATGACGGGCTTTAATCCAGGGCCATGGAACCCTCATCCCGGCCTCTCTATTTGGTGTGTACCAGGAAAACGGTTTGCAACTTACTAAGCCATATTCCTTGCGGAAAACATGTGGCAGTACAGGAAAGGAAATGATTGGGAATGTGATTTGATTGACGATGACACTGAAGTCAAATAGACTGGCATAAGACTGGCATGCCACAACACTGCCATCTTACCCATCCTCATGCCATCACATGGCCATGCAAATATGTATCCAACAACATATGGATTTCCGAAACTCACTTTCCACTTCTTTGCATGACAGATAACATTCAAAGAAATGTTCATAAACATGCCATGAAACTCCTAAATGCAAACATGCAACAAACACTCATCATATCAAGAGTTCAAACATGCTTGCCTGGTTTGGAGTAGTCGGAGTCTAACTGGGTGAAGTTCGCGGCTCCGTCACCTCCTCCGGTATCTACGGTATAAGAAAATACATACGTAACGTAAATACCGTGAGGTGCACAAAAGTATTCCAAATAATTCTCAAATAAACCTGATAAAAAACTAGATAAAATTTTGAAGAGAACAGAAAAAGAATCAAACAAAAATCCTTTTCTGATTAAACATTATAAGGGTTTTGATTCAGGGACCTTTCTGTAATGGAACAGAAAACTCTCATGGGTTCTGCAGAAAAGTCCAGAAAACGATTCGGATTAGAAAACGCATTTGCCAGAATACGCTTTCAGAGAATGGTTCAATAAAAAAGAACAGAGAGGCTGACGGGCGGGTCCCACCCGTCAGGTTTGAATATTCAAACGAGGGAGATGGGGCTCGTCGGCGCCCGAGAGCTGCGGTGGTCGCCTACGGCGATTCACGGCTTGGCAGGGGGATCGGGTGGTACCTCTGTGTTCAGTACGTCCTTCCGCGTCGGTGGGTGGTGGTGGTGGTCGCCGGCGAGCACCACGTCGACGGCGGCCCTTTCTCTAGCGGATGGTGGTTCGGGTAGTCGTGGACCTCGTCGGAGAGAGCTGCTGGGGTGAAATTGGAGTGGGGGTTAGTCTCCTAGAGGTGCCATGAGGCTACGGGAAAGTCTAGGGCATTGGAGGAGTTCTCACCAGAGAGAACGCTGCCGCAGCCCAAAGCGGATGGAGGTGGCCGGAGTTGAGGAAGAAGGGCCCCTCGAGGCTCTTCCAGTGGCTCGGCGGGGTCTTGTGAGGTGGTGGAGATGTGCGGGGTCAAGAGCGAGCTCGGAGGCGCTATTTATAGCCGGCCCGAGGCGGTTGTCGTGAACGGGATAAGTCCGGCGAGCGATTACAGCGGCGCTGTGGCTGGACGGTTGGTTTAGGGGCTTGAGCATCGTCTAGATGGAGCACTGATTCCATCCCAGTGCCTAACTCAGCAAGGCAGGGGCGGTTACGACCTGTCCCCAACGGAACGGCCGTACGGCACGTCGGCGGCAGAGAGCGCGCCCTGAGCGTGCCAGGCCACGGCGACGGCGCTGCAGGTGTGCGCTGGCAAGGGAGACGGCCACGCAGAGCTCCCAGGTGGCTTGGGCGGTGCCAAACGGCGTTATGCCGCAGGGCGCCCCCTGTCGGCCGCCACGGGAGGTTCTTCCACCGCGGAAGACGCTGGCGCAAGCGGGCCAGGGTGCCACCGACGCCAGGAACCAGCCAAGTGTGCGCGCGGTGCTCTAGACAAGGAGGAGGAGCCGTGCGCAACGCGCCAGGCGCACAGTTGACATGTGACTAAACACTGACAAAGAAACGACACTGAAACTCTGAATTTTCTGAAGATGCATAGTAATAGTGCAGGCCAGGTGTTCGACAAAATGATTTTGGCATGAGGGGATTTTTCCTTGAGCTGGTTTTTGGTGGAGTGGCCTCTCATTACAACTGGGGGTTGCCTGAATTTTGGTGGAATTTTTGGAGAAGTGGAGATATGAATTTCACCAATTTTGACAAATCTGGTCCAAACTTGCAGAGGGTGAATTTTGAAAATTTTGAAAAGAAGAAGAGTGGATCTTGATGGTTCTAGGTTGTGGGTGCTAGGGACTATCCAGAGGAGTTGATTTGAGATCAAAGTTCAAAGGCATTAAGGTACTTGCTTTGCAAATTACCTAGGCTCAAAATAAAGGACAAAATTGTTTTGGGAAAAGAAATAAATGAGGTAAAATCCAAAAATGGATTTGACTAGTTGGGACAGAATGTTTGGGTTGTCCCTTACCACAAGAGGCATGGTAAAAACAAGAATGGATCAAAACCAAAGAAATAGCCCAAAACCAAAAAGGTTTCTTTTTTAGAAGAAACTAAATCCAAGAAATGATTTTGAGAAGGAAAACTCAGAAGAGAGGTTTTTAAGAAGGTTTTAAATGACCTTCTTCAAACCAAGCAAGGCTCTTGCTGAAAACAAAAACAACAAAATTTTTGGAGTGTCACAGCACCTACCCCCTTAGGAAAAATCTCGTCCCCGAGATTCCAGCTGATCCTTAAACAGGTGTGGGTGCTTTGTCCGAAGGAAATCCTCTCTCTTCCAAGTTGCTTCATTCTCGGTGTGATTGCTCCACTGAACTCTGAAAAACTTGATGGTTTTCTGTAGGGTCCTGCTCTCAGACTCCTCTAATATTTTTATTTGGCGTTCCCAGTAGGTGATGTCTGGTTGCACGTCAATGTTTTCCTGTGATACTTGTTTCTCTGGGTTGCTCATGTACTTTCTCAACTGCGAGATGTGGAACACGTTGTGGATATCGGATAAATCTTCGGGTAGGTCTAGCTGGTAGGCTACCGTGCCTCTTCGGGCCACTATACAGAATGGTCCGATGAATCTTGGTGCTAGCTTTCCTTTAACCCTGAATCGTTGCAGACCCCTCATAGGAGAAACTCTTAGGTATACAAACTCTCCGGGTTCAAAACTGATTTCCCGATGCTTTCGATCGTAATAACTCTTTTGCTGACTTTGAGCTGTCTTGAGTCGATCTCTAATTGTCTTAACTTTCTCCTCAGCCTCCTTGAGCATATCTGGGCCGAAGATGTGGCTGTCCCCGGTTTCTGACCAGTTTAGCAGGGTACGGCATCTTCTCCCATATGGAGCTTCAAAGGGTGCCATTTGCAAGCTGGCTTGATAACTGTTGTTGTATGCGAACTCTGCATATGGCAAGCTTTCTTCCCAACTGGTTCCGTAGGTGAGAACACAGGCTCTCAGCATGTCTTCTAGAATTTGGTTTACGCGTTCAGTTTGCCCATCAGTCTGGGGGTGGTATGCGGTACTGAATGCTAGTTGGGTTCCCAGTGCCTGTTGTAGGTGATCCCAAAATCTAGAGACGAACTGTGTGCCTCTGTCAGATATGATAGTCTTTGGGACTCCATGCAGGCAGACGATACGGGCAAGATAAAGTCTGGCCAGCCTCTGAGTGGTGTGAGTTTTCTTCACCGGGATGAAATGTGCTACCTTAGTTAATCTGTCGGTGATGACCCATATGGCATTATTTCCGTGTCGTGACCGTGGTAGTCCAACAATGAAATCCATTCCAATCTCGTCCCACTTCCACTCGGGTGTCTTGTTTGGCTGTAATAGTCCGGCTGGTTTTTGGTGCTCGGCCTTGATACGTTGAGAAGAATCACAACATGCAATGAATGTGGCTATGTCCCTTTTCATATCGTGCCACCAAATTTTTTCCTGAAGATCTTTGTACATTTGTGTTCCTCCAGGATGGATTGAATACGGAGCGGTGTGGCTTTCAGCCAGAATCTACTGTTTGAGGTCCTTGATATTTGGTATGCAGATTCTTTCTCCGTACCACAATATTCCTTGCTCATCTACGTTGAATTCTGAGGCCTTGCCCAAACTCACTTTCCTTTTTATGCTATCAATGCCGCGGTGTCCATGCTGAGCCTCCTTAATCTTTTCCATCAGGGTAGGCTGTATTTCCAAATTCGACACACTGCCTTCGGTGACCATTATTGAATTAAGTTTGGAAAATTCCTGTTGAAATTCTGGCCTTAAATTTGGTATACTGTCGTTGTCCGAGCTGGGATTCCGACTAAGGGCATCTGCCATAACATTTGCTTTTCCGGGATGATAGTGTATTCCAACATCATAATCCTTCACTAACTCCAACCAGCGTTGTTGCCGTAAATTGAGTTCCGGCTGTGTGAAAATATACTTAAGACTCTTGTGGTCTGTGTATATTTCACAATGATTTCCAAGTAGAAACTGTCTCCATTCTTTGAGTGCATGGATGACTGCTGCCAATTCCAAGTCATGAGTAGGATAATTTTCCTCATGCTTGCGAAGTTGTCTGGAGACATACGCAAGAACCTTGCCTTCTTGCATCAATATGCATCCGAGTCCCTTCCGGGATGCGTCACAATATACCTCAAAATTCTTGTGTATGTCTGGCACAATTAATATTGGTGTCGTTGTTAATTTCCTTTTTAGCTCTTGGAAGCTTTTCTCAGAGGCTTCTGTCCATTCAAACTTCTTTCTTTCTTGAGTAACTACGTCATTGGCTTTGCTATGGTGGAGAATCCTTCAATAAATCTCCGGTAATAGCCTGCCATTCCCAAGAAACTTTGTACGTCCGTTACGCTAGCTGGTGGTTTGCAGCCAAGTACGGCCTTGACCTTTTCCGGGTCTACGGCAATACCTTCTTGGGTGAGTACGTGGCCCAGAAAACCCACCTGTCTTAGCCAAAATTCACATTTGGTGAATTTGGCGTACAGTTGATGTTTCCTGAGTTCTCCTAGTACAATTCTGAGATGCTCGGCGTGCTCTTCTGGTGTCTTGGAGTATATCAGAATATCATCGATGAATACCACAATAAACTTGTCCATATACTTCATAAATACTTTGTTCATGAGGTGAACAAAATATGCGGGGGCGTTTGTTAGCCCAAATGGCATTACTATGAACTCATACAATCCATATCTGGAGGTGAAGGCTGTCTTGGGAATATCTTCTGTTCGCACTTTCAATTGGTGGTATCCTGATCTCAAGTCAATTTTTGAGAAGGCTTTGGCCTGTGCGAGCTGATCGAATAAATCATTTATCCATGGCATTGGGTATTTGTTCTTGATTGTGACCATGTTAAGAGCTTAATAGTCAATACGCAATCTCAGTGTTCCATCCTTTTTCTTGGCAAATAAAATTGGAGAACCCCAAGGTGAGGAACTGGCTCGTATGTATCCTTTCTCCAATAATTCTTTTATTTGCTTCTTCAATTCTACCAACTTGGATGGTGCCATTCTGTATGGTTTCTTGTAAATGGGAGCGGTTCCGGGTGCTAGCTCAATGCTGAATTCTATCTCTCGGTCCGGTGGCATGCCTAGTAGTTCTTCTGGAAATACGTCTGGAAATTCACACACTACTGGAACCTTGTTCAGTTCAGAAACGTCCATCTTGTTTAATCTCGGTTGCCAAGGTATTTGTCTCTCTTTGGCTGAAACTTTTATTGTCTTCCCGTGATGGTGTGTGAGATTCACGGTCCGGTTGAAGCAGTCAATAAAACCTTTGTTGGTGGTTAACCAATCCATCCCTAGGATGACATCCAGTCCTTTACTTTCCAATACAATAAGGTTGGTGTAAAATTTCAATCCTTCAAATTCAATAACCACACCTTGACAGTAACTCTGGGTCACTTGCTTAATTCCAGGGGACTTGATGATCATGGATTTTTCCAAGGGAAGCATCGAAAAATTATTTTGCAAAGCAAAACTCTTCGAAATGAATGAGTGAGAAGCTCCAGAATCAAGCAAAACCATGGCAGGTATTGGGTTGATAGGGTACGTATCGAGTAGGATATCTGGGGCATTCTGTGCTTCCTCTTTGGTCACGTGGTTCAGATGACCCTTCCCGTGGTTGTTATTGGGGTTGAAATTGTTTCGCTTGGGCGCTGAATTATTGACACCATTGTTAGGCTTTGGGGTTGAGTTCCTTGGCTCGGGGCACTGCTTGGCATAGTTCCCTTCTTCTCCACAAGCGTAACAAGTAACGCCTGGGCGATATGTGAACTCCTTGTCTCTTGCATGGAAATTCTTGATTGGGCGTGAATTATTCGTCGGGGTTTTGTGTGTTCCACCCTTCGGAAATTCCGTCTTGCTTCTGTGGTTGCGAGCAAAAGTAGACTGGTCCCTTTTGCGTTTGCGGAAATCATCCAAGCTGCGTCGCTCATTTTCCAGAGTAATGGCCTTATCCACCAGTGTTTTAAAATCTGGGAAGGTGTGCACAACCAGCTGGCATTTAAGTGCGGGTGCCAGGTCTTCCAAGAATTTTTCCATCTTCTTGCTCTCAGTCATGCGCTCTTCGTTGGTGTAGCAAGACAGCAGAGTGAATTGGTTGTTGTATTCTGACACTGTCATGGTCCTTTGCTTGAGGTCATCAAATTCTCTCTTCTTGATTATCATAACACTCTTAGGAATGTGTGCCCCACGAAAACCTTCCTTGAAATCCTCCCAGGTTATTTCATTTTCGTTGGGGTGCATGTGCAGGAAGTTTTCCCACCACGATGCAGCTGCTCTAGTGAGATAATGTGGTGCATACAATACCAAGTGTGAGTTTTGACTTTCAAAGGCAGAATATTAGGGGTAAAATGGAAAATAAGGTGGCAGATGCATTTAATAGGAGAAAGGCCGGAACATCTGTTTTTCACGGTCTGAACACTATGCAATAATTAATTTTCTTTCCATGTCTCGAAGCCAGTCGTCGGCCTCAAGAGGTTTGTCAGTATGAGAAAATGTTGGGGGACGCATTTTCTGTAACTCAGACAACTTGGATTGCTGCTGATACTGACCATGGTGATTTCCCATATTGATGAATTGGTTCATCATTTCCTGGTGTTGTTGCTGACTCTGTTCATACAGACGACACACTTGGGTAAAAGTTGTTTCACTATCCTGTTGACTTGTCTGTCCCTGAGTGAAATTGTGGTTTGGTGGTGTTCCATAATTTTCTTCGGGCTGATTTGGCATGGAGCGCGTCCAAGGACGAGACATCTTTCACTCTGGGGATATATTTTGCGAAACTCGTAAGACAAGAAAGAGAGTCGCAAAAGTCAATAAAATCACACATACGGGAATTTTTTAAAAGCTCCAAGGAAAAATACACGATTGCGTGCGGAGAAGGACTATTACATATCTTACATGCGGGCAGTAATTATACATTACATCACTCAGGATATGCGTACATAATCCTGACATGTTATTGAGACTAGTGCACTTCTCCAGATCCTACATGATGCGCAAACAAGCTACTTCTCGCAACCTATGTACATATAAACATATCACACAAGTCGGTACATCGCATGGCGGCTAAGCGTACTCAGTCGGAGATGGTGAGGATCTCCCTTGGCCTGCCGAGGGTGAGACGCAGTGAGGCTGGGGACTCAACCTCCTCCTCGCTAATAGGTTCCAGAAGAGAAATGCTGCGCTGAGCTGATGGAGCAGGTGCCATAGGTGGAGTAACACGAATATGAGTGGGCGGAATAGGTGGAGTAGCACGTATGGGAGTGGGTGCAATAAGTGGTGCAGAGCGAACGGGAGTGGGTGCAATAGCTTGGTTGAATTCCTTAGTGGTAGGTAGACGATGAGCAGTGGCGAGAATGGTAGGTGAATGAGATGCTGAGGACGAGATGAAAGTCAGAGGTGGAGCGGTGTGCAGGAGTTCCCTCCTGTTGGCGGCACAACCATGGACTGAGTCCATGCGGGCAGCTACAAGGTCGTCCACCATGCTGTCGAAGGCTGCCTCCAGGGCTCGGAGGTACTCGACAAGCATCTCAAAGGCCTCGTCTCGCTCTCCTCTGGGGCAAGAGAATGATTAGTGACAGGTGTATGGTACATGGCATGGAAGGTAGCGGTAGCGACATGTCTTCATTGCAGGAAGAACATCTCGAAGACGAGCTATCGCCTCGCGGGCAGCCATCTGTATAGAATGCCTCTCTGTAGGCATGGCTCTCCCCAAGAATCGGAAGCGGCGTATCTCAGCACGCCCTCCCTTGAATTGCACTGCGGCCTGGTGCATGGTCAGACTGTCGTTGATCTTGTGTGGATAAAGTGTGAAAACTAGGCGCACGGATGGCCCCATCGCGACCTGAACGACGAAGGAGAGGAGTTTGACGAACCCCTCAGGCACGTTGGCGAACATCTTTGACTCACATTCGTTGCCAGCCATCTACAAAAGTAGGCAAAAATTCTGAGCGATCATATCATAAATTTTATGCTGACTGTCAGAAAAATGACTACATTTGCAAAAACATGAATAAACTCTATCATGCTAATAACCGATTAGTGATCGCACCTAGTGGCTTCCTACAGTCAGACTGGCTCTGGTACCAAGTCTGTCACGACCGGTTTTTCAATAAAATACTTATTGAGAAAACCGATCTATTGATCCCAGTATAGGAAGAGTTATCCTCACTAGTAGACAAATACTTGATATACAGAGGACCAGTAGCATTAAATATATTACAGGGTTGAGCTGAGGCTGCTCAACAATTTATTACAAACACGCCAATATCATACATAAGGGCGGTTGCAACACAGGGGTGTGGTGACATGCTACTAGCTCGAGATAAAAGTGGTGGTGGATAACTTGACTCCTAATTGGCAGCTCATCGAGCGTCGAGGTGAGGCTTGATGAATTTATTTCTGGGGTGGCGGAAGCGGATGTAATACAGTGACCAAATACAGGATCGCACGGGACTGACTGGGACTCCTCTAGGTGTCGGACTCGCTATCGAACTCTTCATCCATGAGATCGGCTTCATCAACATCTGGCCAAATCAACAAGCCAGGTGAGTACTTTGAATGTACTCGCAAGACAGTTCGGACAAAAGATATAACAAATGCATGCATGAATGCGCCATGAGCAAAAAGATAATAATGCTCATTCCAATAATAAAATTTGCATGACTTGATAAGTAAAACGAATAACTGAAAACCGATCGGGTGTCTGGAGCGATGCCTCGAAAGGTAAACAAATAAAGCTCATGCCGCAGTCAGGCATCTAAGCGACACCACATAAAGGGCTTATAAAAGAAATGCCACAGTCGGGCGTCTCAGCGACACCACATAAAGGGCTTATAAAAGAAATGCCACAGTCGGGCGTCTCAGCGACACCACATAAAGGGCTTAAAATAAAAGTGAATAACAAGAGTGCCACGATTGGATGTCTGAGCGACATCGCAGAAAGGGCTTATCTCAATAATAAATAACAAGTGTGCCACAGTCGGACGTCTGAGCGACATCACGGAAAGGGCATATATCAAATGTAAATAACAAGTATGCCACAGTCGGACGTTTGAGCGACATCACAGAAAGGGCTTATATCAAAAGTAAATAACGGGTTAGTCCATCCACAAGAATAAACTTTTAACCGGATTTAACACTCATGTAGTTCTCTGGAGTTTTGTCACTGAGGCTGATATCTGACAAGAGAAGATGAACACAGTACTTGGACATGTACAAGATGATTTAAAGGATTTGTGACTCTGCAGAGTTTGTACTAACTGTCCACAGCCAATGGATTTCTGTAGTCACGAAGGACTAGTTCCGTTTATGGTATTTTGGTAGAAACACATTTAACCAGTACACACCCATTCCACCTCACGATGCCAGGAATCACCCTAGACAACGTCCAAGAAAAACTTTGAGACGGGGAGGTCACAACCTCGAATAGCATGGGATCAAATTTCTATACGCGCGCTCTAAGGGGTGCCCCCCTCTCTGTCCCAACCGGAAACACCCATGCCCCCTGTCCGAATGACGGGCTTTAATCCACGGCCATGGAACCCTCATCCCGGCCTCTCTATTTGGTGTGTACCAGGAAAACGGTTTGCAACTTACTAAGCCATATTCCTTGCGGAAAACATGTGGCAGTACAGGAAAGGAAATGAATGCGAATGTGATTTGATTCACGATGACACTGAAGTCAAATAGACTGGCATAAGACTGGCATGCCACAACACTGCCATCTTGCCCATCCTCATGCCATCACATGGCCATGCAAATATGTATCCAACAACATATGGATTTCTGAAACTCACTTTCCACTTCTTTGCATGACATATAAAATTCAAAGAAATGTTCATAAACATGCCATGAAACTCCTAAATGCAAACATGCAACAAACACTCATCATATCAAGAGTTCAAACATGCTTGCCTGGTTCGGAGTAGTCGGAGTCTAACTGGGTGAAGTTCGCGGCTCCGTCACCTCCTCTGGTATCTACGGTATAAGAAAAATACGTACGTAACGTAAATATCGCGAGGTGCACAAAATTATTACAAATAATTCTCAAATAAATCTTATAAAAAACTAGATAAAATTTTGAAGAGAACAGAAAAAGAATCAAACAAAAATCCTTTTCTGATTAAAAGTTATAAGGGTTTTGATTCAGGGACCTTTCTGTAATGGAACAGAAAACTCTCAGGGGTTCTGCAGAAAAGTCCAGAAAATGATTCGGATTAGAAAACGCATTTGCTAGAATACGCTTTCAGAGAATGGTTCGAAAAAAAAGAACAGAGTGGCTGACGGGCGGGTCCCACCCGTCAGGTTTGAATATTCAAACGAGGGAGACGGGGCTCGTCGGCGCCCGAGAGCTGCGGTGGTCGCCGACGGCGATTCACGGCGAGGCAGGGGGATCGGGTGGTACCTCCGTGTTCAGTATGTCCTTCCGCGTCAGTGGGTGGTGGTGGTGGTCGCCGGTGAGCACCACGTCGACGGCGGCCCTTGCTCCGGCGGACGGTGGTTCGGGTAGTTGCAGACCTCATCGGAGAGAGCTGCTGGGGTGAAATTGGAGTGGGGGTTAGTCTCCTAGAGGTGCCATGAGGCTACAGGCAAGTCTAGGGTGGTGGAGGAGTTCTCACCAGAGAGAACGCTGTCGAAGCCCGAAGCGGACGGAGGTGGCCGGAGTTGAGGAAGAAGGGCCCCTCGAGGCTCTTCCAGTGGCTGGGCGGGGTCTGGTGACGTGGTGGAGATGTGCGGGGTCGAGAGCGAGCTCGGAGGCGCTATTTATAGCCGGCCCGAGGCGGTTGCCGTGAACGGGATAAGTCCGGCGAGCGATTACGGCGGCGCTGTGGCTGGACGGTTGTTTTAGGGGCTTGAGCATCGTCTAGACGGAGCACTAATACCATCCCAGTGCCTAACTCAGCAAGGCAGGGGCGGTTACGGCCTGTCCCCAACGGAACGGCCGTACGGCACATCGGCGGCAGAGAGCGCGCCCTGAGTGTACCAGGCCACGGCGACGGTGCTGCAGGCGTGCACTGGCAAGGGAGACGGCCACGCGGAGCTCCCAGGTGGCTTGGGCGGTGCCGAACGGCGTTATGCCGCAGGGTGCCCCCTATCGGCCGCCACGGGAGGTTCTGCCTCCGCGGAATACGCCGGCGCAGGCGGGCCAGGGTGCCACTGACGCCAGGAATCAGCCACGTGCGTGTGTGGTGGTACGGACAGGGAGGAGGAGCCGTGCGCAATGCGCCAGGTGCACAGTTGACATGTGACTGAACACTGACGAAGAAACGACACTGAAACTCTGAATTTTCTGAAGATGCATAGTAACAGTGCAGGCCAGGTGTTCGATAGAATGATTTTGGCATGAGGGGATTTTTCCTTGAGCTGGTTTTTGATGGAGTGGCCTCTCATTGCAACTGGGGGTTGCCTGAATTTTGGTGGAATTTTTGGAGAAGTGGAGATATGAATTTCACCAATTTTGACAAATCTGGTCCAAACTTGCAGAGGGTGAATTTTGAAAATTTTGAAAAGAAGAAGAGTGGATCTTGATGGTTCTAGGTTGTGGGTGCTAGGGACTATCCAGAGGAGTTGATTTGAGATCAAATTTCAAAGGCATTAAGGTACTTGCTTTGCAAATTACCTAGGCTCAAAATAAAGGACATAATTGTTTTGGGAAAAGAAATAAATGAGATAAAATCCAAAAATGGATTTGACTAGTTCGGACAGAATGTTTGGGTTGTCCCAAAGTGGAAGGAGGGGTTTTGGGAGAATTTTACCACAAGAGGCATGGTAAAAACAAGAATGGATCAAAACCAAAGAAATAGCCCAAAACCAAAAAGGTTTCTTTTTAGAAGAAACTAAATCCAAGAAATGATTTTGAGAAGGAAAACTCAGAAGAGAGGTTTTTAAGAAGGGTTTAAATGACCTTCTTCAAACCAAGCAAGGCTCTTGCTGAAAACAAAAACAACAAAATTTTTGGAGTGTCACATATGGGCGGCGGCCTCAGGTGGCTGGAAAGTGTGCACCTAGTTTGAGTCGTCCAGGTTGGCCCAAGCTAGTTTTGTTCGTCCCAACGCACGAGTAGGCAATGTAAAAAATGAAGAAAAATGTTTCAATTTGGATCGGCTAAAAACATAAGTGCAAGGCAGGCCCTATAGCAGGCTCGCGGCCCAAACGAGCGCCTCCCATATCGATTGACAGCAGGAAAAATCCCAATTCAGTTGCTCCAGCCTCTAGTCTGGTTCGCTCATAACCTAGCCGCCACTAGACAGACCGACACAACACTTCCTCGCGCCCTCGTTGGAGGGCAGTCGCCGGGATTCAAGCGAATGGAAGGACAAGAAGATGAAGATCCATCCCTAGGTGTAGCCTGCGTGGGAGGCAGCGGCGGCAGCACGGGCATGGAAGCGAGCTTGCGCAAACGGACAGTCACAGCTTGCAAGAGTAGCATGCGCAACGAGCAGGTACATCACATCCCTGATTAGATCTAATTCAACTCTTGAATTTCTGGCCAATAGTTAAACTGACGGTGTTGTAAAACTGCTTGCATGTAGGGAATCTATGAGAAAATGAAACCAATTTCTACTTATTTTATAACTCCCCCAATCAATACTGAACTGACTGAATCTAATGTATCTAATCAAGTTTCTGATGCAAACATACAAGCTCATGTTGTTCTTGAGCCTGAAGTGTCTAATGAACAGACTGCTAATGAAGGATTTGATGCAAACATTTTACATGCTCCTGGTGAACATATAGTGTCTAATGAGGGATCTAATGCAAGCATTTTGCAAGATCATTGAAGGATTTAGTGTCTAATGATGATCTGCTATGTTGAGAGAGATAGAGATTTGCAGGCATTCTTGACAAGAAAATTATAGTGCATTTTCATAGCTTAAGGAAACGTCGAGGCCATCTACCAGAAAGTCCCCGTATCATGACAACATAGCATAAATACTTTTCTAATCTGTTGTTTGAAACTATTGGCATACTTGTGCATGATAGATATATTGATATGCAGTTTGCGCACTGGTTATAGGTGAAATTACACTTTGATATTTTCATCCAGAGAACGAATAATTCAAGCAGGTATAGACCATGTTTGTAGTCCTTGTACACCATGTTGCATTTTGTGTTTTTTGGTGCTTGCATCATTTAGTGTTTATAATCTGAACTACTTTGGATCATTAGCTGGTTTTCAAAGTGCATGTAGCTTCACATTTCTCAAGTTATGTTGATTTCCGGAGTGCAATTGCCTTCGTATTTTTTAAGTTCAATGTTCGCCCCTGGTAACTTGAATTCATGGATCCGCCACTATACACAAATCATACATGAATGCCAGTACAAATTAAATGAAATGCAGGGACTTACGCTAGCTCGTTGTACAGGCTCACTGCAGCTCTGCTTGCGCTTGGGATGTTCCATGTACAAGTCCATGTTACCACTTGCTTGGTTGTGCAGGCCTTGTGCTCCTTGCATCCCCCTCTGCATTTTTGACACGACGAATGGTTGATCAAATAAGAGGAATCGACCTTGTTGTTCTACTGGTGGACAAATACTTACAAGGTTATACGGGTGTGCAGGATGTGTACCAGATCCCGTAGCACTGTCATGCTTCGCTAAAAAATGGATTTGCTTGTTTCAGATGATATCTCCAGAAGAAATAAGAGTTAAAGTCAGAGTTGCATAGGCATGTAAGCTAAGAGAGCAGTGAAAGGATATCCAAACATCGTTGGAACAGTGCACAAGGGAGTGATGTGTGGATACCTAGTTTGGCCCGGCGTTTGGGCATGCTCGCCTAGCTAGAGTGCGGGTCACTTCAGAGCCGTTGAGGGTGATGCACCGACGTTGGCTGGCCGCGCACGGATGCAGATCTTGAGTGGCAGCGGAGCGCTACGATGTGGTGGACGAGACCGTTGGTGAAGCCCCAACGGCCTCGGGGGGCGGAGGTGCGATGATGTGCTCGGTGAAGTAGCCCCGGTGAGCTGAGAGACGGCGTCGGTGAAGCGCACCTAATGCGGTGGAACTCGGTGTTTGTGAGGCACGTCAGTTGCGGCGGCCGACGTTGTCGGTGGACCCCCCGTGCAGTGGACGAGGGCGTAGATGAGGTAGCTCCGGTGCGGTGGTGAAGCGCGACCGTCATCTTCATCATCGTCGTCCGGCACAGAGGTGGGGAAAGAGACGAGACGAGGGGTGATCCGAACTTTTCTTGGGTTGGCGGCGAATTAGGGATTTGAGCAATCTGGGCGCGGAAGGGGACGGTGGAGAAGAGAGATTTTGCAGGGCTGGAATTGGGGCCGCCAGATATTTCAATCCGAAACATGGAAGCGCAAAATTATTTTGTCGTCGTCCTTTTTTTTGGGGTGGGGGTGGGGGGGAGGGACTGGGGGTGGGAGGGACGAGGGAGGGGGGTGGGTGGCTGGGTGCTACGTCTCCGTCCGACACACGCGACCAATCCGACAAGACTATGCTTCGGTGCCTTAAGGCACCTGCCTTTGCGTCCATGACATGTGGGCCCAACAGGTGGCTGTCCCACATGTCAGTGACCCAAAGGCAAGTGCCTTTAAGGCACCAAAGTAGCGTCCACCCCGACATGACCCTTGTCTGCCTGGTGCGCCTACATTTGAGAATGGAAACGAATCTTCTTTCATTTGCAAACGAATCTGTATGTATTACCATGCCCGTGTTTTCCTTGCAATAATTAGTCATTCAAAACGAGATAATGCTTCCGTTCACTTTTGTAAGTCGTTTCAGACAACTTAAAATGAACTGTTTAGCACATTGTCTGAAATGTCTTCAAGGTCTTATAAAAGTGAACAGAGGGAGTACTATGAATTAATTAATGAGGAGTCATTTGAAAAAACCCGAAACGGTATCCATGCTAACATGGATTAGAGTGTGTGTCACATAATTAGTTATTTGAATTAGAGTGTGTGTCACGTAGCAATCTCCAATTCTAACGTGGTTTCACATTTCACCGTATCCATGCTACTTTTTTAATACAAATTGATATGTATATGATGAACACAATGGTAGTGAGAAAACCTTTGGATGGATTCAAACATATGACCTACAAAAAAGCACAACAAATTGAGTCAATGCCAACTTTTTGAAACTTAGTATGGCACGAATTTGAAATAATTACCCGTATGCATGGTCCTCAGTTCAAATCTTACAATGTACACCGAATTGAAACATCGATATTAAGTCTCGTACAATGTACATTCAACCCCCCCCCCCCCCCCCCCCGCACACACGCTACATACTTCCTGTATCGGTCAATCTTCCTCTCCTAACCGCCTTAGGAAGCTATCGGTTTCCAACACACGTTCATTCTTTCTCTCCATGTTTCGATCTCTAAGTCTCTCAACTACACAACCCCTTTTTCCACTCTGTTACCAAATGTATTTACCTCACACACCCTCCATTGCACCCCATGCCGAGCTTTCTCTCTATCTCCCCCTTTCCCTCTCACCCTCTCGTGCTAAATACATGCATTGCCTATCTGGCCCCCCCAACCTTTCGTGCACACGCACGCAAGTTGTATATCTAGGTCACTCCCTCGAGACTGACTCACTCTTTCTTCCGCACGGCGGGCCACACTCGCTCAATCTCTCTCACTTTATCTGAGTCTCGTTTAACCTCGTTTTCTTTCACACACAAATGATATATCTCCCTGTTCGAGCCTCGATCGACACACTCTATACTCTCTCACGTAGATTGTCTATCTCGGTTAGTCCATCCAAGCCGCCGCCACTCTTTCGACCTCATGGTGGGCCACGCTCACTCAATCTCTCTCTCTCTCTCACTCTTTGTATGTCTCAATTGACCTGGCTCTTTCTCGGACAAAAATGATATATCACCATGTTTGAGCCCATTCGACCTATTCACATTATATACTCTCTCACGCACATTGTCTATCTATGTCACTCTCTCCAACCCGTCTCACTCTTTCGATCGCACGACGACCCTATGTGATCGATTGACCTTGCTTCCTCCCACACACAAAATATATCTACATGTCTGTGACTGGATCATCTCTCAAGCTCTTTATTACAACCCTCACCCTTGCCAAAAGCTCAATCGTACAATATATCTCCATAGCATATATATATATATATATGTTCAATGAATGTCGAACCACACTCACTTTGTATCTCTATCTGTATGTCTTTCGATTGACCTCGCTTTCTCACACCGTATCTTCCACGCATTGAAGCTACTACCTCTCCATCCCTCGCAAAGCCGGAGCTATTTACTTTGCGAGGGGCACTCCAACCTTGGATTAATTTGTGTAGGCATTTATTCCGGTCGGTTTAGATTATATTTTCGTAGCATTCGGCCCACAACTACTCCAAACATCGTTGCAACCCCCGCAACTCCCCTAGTTGATTTCCCTCTGGCTCGGTCATCACTCTCTCGCACGTCCTTTCTCGCCTTCAACATCGCACCATGGTATTATTGCAAAAAACTATGTTGTTCTCTTTAATTATTATAAATGAGCTACAAAACTACACACCGATTGTCCACTTGGAATGAACAAATTTCGACCTACAAATTAAAGTTCTACAAACTACACACTGAGGGGCCCACATGTCATGAAACAAATTTGGACCCATATACAAGTTAAAAAATAAAGGACGAGGATCGAACATGCAATCGGGCCTTCAAGCCGCATGTCTATAGGCAACATACATAGAACAACAATGTTTGCTGTACCCCCCTTTGTTCACATATTGTTTTTATATTACCACAGCCTATTTAATGGATAACATGTAATATTATTTTTAGTACTATTCGCCTTCACTTACTGGTGGGTTCCATGTGTGCTCTCTCTCACTCCTCCCCTTTTGCGTTTAGACGCATGGACAAACACGAAGAACTCACGGGCGATGTTGCCGTTGACCATATCTGGATGCGTTCACAAGTCACGGCACCAGTTTCATGTACTAGCAGCACTGGTCAGTGTGTACGTGCAATGCACGTTAATTTGGAAGTATATTAAGTGCATGTGGATATTAAGTAGGATATTATTTGCGTGTTATTATGTGATTAGCCCTATTTTTAGCATGAAATTAACTGCACGCTAAACGTGTTGAGCGCTCGACATTGAAGCAGTCTAGGTCACTGGATGACAAGGAATACATGTGGCTTGAGGACGTTTTATATTTAATTTGATACGGCTCTAGCAGAACATTCAATCGATCAAACCATATATTTCGTTCAATCTGACTCCGACTTCAAATGATACGATGATCGATATAAAATAAACGGAAATGATAAACATTCGGATTTTAAGCATGGCAATCCGAATGTTTTTCATGCCAAATTTAGATTACACGGCAGCGGCGGGGGCGTCTTGCAGTGGGAAGCGGCTCCTCTGCCGTGCTCTATGTGTCGTCAGGCCACTAACTGACGGCGACAGTGGCGTCTTGCACCGTTGTTGGCGTACTCCTGGTTGTTGGCCTAGGTTCAAGGAAGGCCAAAATGTTCTGTACATCGGAGCGAGTCAACTGGCGGGAGGAGGCGACTGGCGTTGGTGCAAGGAAGCGGTCGACGGTGTCCATCCATGCCGCTGAGGGGGGTACTAGCACCGGCGCGGGGACAGGCGCTGTCAATGGCGCGGCCGAGACATTCGTGTGCACGGGCACCGGCACGGGCGCGCATGTTAGTGCACGCGCAGGCGCATGAGCTGGTAGGTGCACGGGCACCAGCATGGGCTTGCGCGTCAGTGCACGCGCAGGCGCATGCGCTGGCAGGTGCACGGGCGCGTGAAAGTCGACGGGGACCTCGTCGAACCCCGTAGGATCAAGCTCGGCGACAATGTATGGCTCCCAGCCCATGAATGCCACGGGGATGGGCGCTGGCGCAGTCGGGGTGGCGGGAGCCGGAACGGGAGCGGGGACAGGCGCGACGTCTTCCCGCAAGGCCAGTTGAAGCTCATCCCAAAGCGCCTTATGTTCTTGAGACTCCGGCTGGGTGTCTTCCTCAGGAAACTGGAACACTAAGGGCAGACCATCATGATGCGGCAGGGCGTACGTTTAGGTCAGGCTAGTTGGAGGTAGATGACAGCAGAATCGGAGAGGAAGAGAGAAGATTGTAACGATACCGGGTAGTGCAGTATTGATTTTAAACTACGGCACCACAACATTAAAAGTGGGAGCAGTTGGGATGAAGGTGGGCGGCGGAGCCTGGTCAAAGGGCTCGCCTCTCGGTGAGGCTGCACAGCGGTCTGCTTGCAAGCCTCCCTGTCAGCTGGCACAACGGTCTGCTCGCACGCCTCCCGTCGAGTCACATGCTTGCTCGGACGACACCTGCCGATAAGAAGCGGGGACTTGTGGCGGCACGTAAACGCCCATAGTTTCAATAGTGAAAGCATTCGCCTTAATGTGACAGGTCTTTGTTCCAAAGTACCTTGGCTCTTCATTTGTGCAACTTGTCATAAGCAGCTTGTCTCAAATTGAAGAAAAAACTTACAAAGTAATATTTGTGCCATATCAGGTGACCATGCTCAGTTTCAAGAATTTATGCTCACTTTTGGATTTTCTGGAATTTAAGATCCAGGATTCGAAACAATATCATAACCTGCTTCATGCAATAAATTTTCAAGCCGTACATCTGTCCTCTTGTATTTCTTAAGAAAGGATTTGGTTAAACATTTTGCTTAGTTAGACTTCAGTCAAGTTATATATGCAGAGTAAAAGGATAATCCCTCCATACCAGTGCATTGTCTGATATATTAACTCAAGTACTAGGCACGAACAAACGGGCTCAAGTCTGTGCTCATCCTGGTGTAGTAGTAGTAGTAGTACTAGGCAATGCAGTTGATGGGTGACCTTGATGAGCGGCGACCGAGGGAATTAAACAGTGATCGGCATAGTAGGTAACGTTGTCTAGTTACTAAAGCATCCCTCCGTTGTTCATTGGTAGTCATTATGGACCGGGGACATGAGGGGAATTTCCTAGGGCTGGAATTCTGGCCGCCAGATATTTCGACTTGAAACGCTGAGGCTCGACTAGTTGGGGTTGCCTAATGTGCGTACCACGCACGCCACCGAAAGACACGAGCCCATTTTTTTTAGGATCAACACGAGCCAAGGTCTGGCTGGTACGCCGTTGGGTCCTACCATTCGAGAATACGAAAGGAACCTTTTAAATTGCCTAACGAATCTAAGTGTATTACCATACCCGTATTTTCCTTGCAAATACTAATCTGAACATGGTAATTGATTTAGGACGAGTTGTTGAATTAGAGTGAGTTTGTGATATAGTGATCTCAACGTGGATTTCACATTTCATGGTATCCTTAGTAAGTTTTCTAATGCAAATTGAAATTTAAAAGATGAACAATATGAAGGTGAGAAAACTTTGTATGTATCAAGCATATGACCACACACAGAGAGAGAGAGAGACACACACGCACGAACTCAACAACAATCCAATAAGTATAGTACATCTATTTTCCCAAACCATGAATGTATGACACGAATTCAAAAATACTCCTTCTATTCCTAAATATTAGTCTTTTAGAGAGTTCAACAAGTGACTACATACGGAGCAAAATGAGTGAATCTAGACTCAAAAATATGTCTATATACATCCGTATGTGCCAGTCCATTTGAAATCTCTAAAAATACTAATATTTAGGAACGAAGGGAGTAAAATGTAAGACATGCATGGTCCTCAGTTCAATATTTAAAATGAACGTGAAACTAAAACATGAATATTAAGTCTAGTACTACAATACATGCAAATGTTGTGTTTAGGCGGAGATATGATTGTCGGGGGTCAACCCCTTGACCTTAGATAAAATTGTGGAGCTCTGTTTAGGGTTGTTTAGATTATATTTGTCCCCACCATCCCAACCACCGATTGGTTGTGCACCCCCCACACCTCCTCCCCGGGAGAATATCATGTGCCCCCATACCTTAGATGCTATATGCCGATACGAGTTGCTTGGAGCTTGTAGATCTGAGATATAGCAGCTCACATGATGTGTCTTAATATTTTTATAGGAAACCTTGATGAGTTTGAGAATTTCACACAATTTGTACAAAAACTACTCAGATGTCCTTGGATCCCATATCCAACGACCTCGAAGCTCGTATCACCGTAGCATCTATGACGAAGGAGGACATCATATTCTCCTGTATGTAAAAATATCATGTGCTACCACACCTTAGATGCTTTGGTGATAAAAGCTCTTCGGAGCCATTGAATTTGTGACCCAACACCTCCTCGGTGGTTCGAATGGTTTTTTGCAGAAAAGCCCCAAAAGAGTTCGGCCACTTCTTACAAGCACAAAGACTGCTCCGATGCCATTGGATCTCAGATCAAACGACCTCAAAGCTCGTATCACCATAGCATCCAAGCTGTGACAGCACCTTATGTTTTCTCGCATGAGAGTATATGAGGTGCTCCCGCACCGTAGATTCTATGGTGATACGAGTTCATTGAGATCTAACGGCCCATAGTAGGAGGTTTGAATGTTTTTGCAATATACGGCTGATAGAGTTTGGGAAATGCGCAGAAAGTACAAGTACTACGCATGTGCCATCTGATCACTGATCATATGACCTAGATGCTCATATCACCGTAGCGGGTAATTAAGCTACGGGGAGCACCTAATATGAGCAACGGGGAGCCGGGATCGAAGATGTAGTGGCCCACACGAGGACTGGATATTCTATTTCCAAAAAAACCTTTGGAGAGTTTGGAAATTGCGCATAATTACGAAGACTACTCCCAAGCCATTGGATCTCACTTCCAACGGTGTAAAAACTCGTATCACCATAGTATCTATGCCACTGTCATCTTTGTTCGTAAACTTGCAAAATACGTGTAACTCGTGTCGTTACTTGTCTAACCGCGCAAACTGTTTGTTCAAAAAACCATCATACACGCAAATATCAGAACAACACCCGGGGGTCCCACTTGTCATTAATCAAATTTGGACCTAAAACTAACAAATCTGAAAGACGAGATTTGAACTAGCAACCTGGACTACAAAGCATAAGTCGATAGCCTGAAACAACGGTTGTTGGCTTTGTCCCCTAACTTGATTTTATACAGTATTATTTTGAGTAGAGTAGAGGGAGTGCCTCGTCAACACGTGCATGACCGTTGTCTCACTTACTGGTGGGTCCCAGGTCTGTGATTGCAATCTCTCTTCTCTCCATCATCTAACCTTTGCACGGGCACACACGAAGAGCGGCGCTAGCTTGCCGTGGTGTTATTACAACTAAAAAAACATGGAAAATAGAAGAATCACCTAGAACAAGAGACATTATGGCTGGTCGAGACGGAGCTAATCACATCTATCCTCCATGCCAGGTTTGCATGATGAAGCTGTGTGGCTAGTGGGGTGTTTTCGACCGACTGGCTGGGTCTCGAGGTCGAACCATAGGTACTAGAGCTACTGCCGACGTCTGATACCGTATATTTTTACATGCACATTTTTCCTCCGTGCCGAGACATGGCACACCCTACCGCGCGGTTTCGGGGTCCTCCCGGGTGGTGCACGCATATATTCTTCCTGACGTGGGACGCTCTATCGCGCGTTTTCTGGGTCCTCCTCGGTCGTAGCACCGAAGCAAGTAAATGAGTCATCAAATCAAGAAAGACCACCTTTCCCGCCGAGTACATCAGTGATGCACGGTGGCTAGCTAGTTGGGCTAGTTCGACCCATTAGCTAGGCTGCCGCCACATTTGTTTTTTCACCCCTTTTTTTATCTACTTGCCAGCAGCTAAATTTAAATATCCACCGCGGCATTGCTCTGGTGTTTGGGTGCGACATGATTTTTAATTTTTTGATTGATGGGAGAAGGAGCGGCAGGATTTTTAATTTTTTGATTGACGAAGCAGGCGCGGCAACAATTAGTCACGATGACTCCGCCTGTAAAACCCACTGCTCCCTGATGTGAGAAGTCATCGACTGGTGTTTTACCGTGGTGAAAACCAAAAGATTCCCCCCTCCTCGGCTGGCTCCCTCCGCCTTCCCGTAGATTGCATTGCCTTTCATCCGTTTCACCCCCTTTGCTTCCTCTCCCCATTGCTTCTACCTGGTGCCATGGCGGCGCAGCAGATCACGGAGTCCGAGGTGAGGCGCCTTACATGGGAGCTCCATGCCAAGGATGCGGTGCTCAGGGCCAAGGACGTGGAGCTCCGTGAGCTCAAGGAGGAGAGGAGTGCCATGCTCCTCTGTTATGTGCGGGAGTTCACGGAGCTTCAAAAGCGGCAGGCGTCCACCACAAAGATGCTCGAGGCGTCGGTAGCGTTGCTGCAGAAAGTGGGAGATACGATAGGCCGTCAGGGGAGCCGGCTGGAGCGTGAGCGTGCCGATCGTTACGAGGTCTACGATCGCCTCAGCCACTTGGTGAACCAAGTTGCCACGCACGTGTTGCGGCTGCGTGATGCCTACCGTCGTGCCAGCGCGATGATGCCGGCCGTCGGGCTAAACCCGTTCGACCACCCGGTCGACTTCAACGAGCTGCGGCTTCCTGACCTGGTCTGCTTCTTCACCTAGATCTCCGAGGAGCTAAGCCGTCTCCGTGCGATGGTGGGGGCTGAGCTGGACAAGGAGGGGTTGCAGGCTGCCATCTCCATTGCCAGGTGAATCCTTTCAGGGCTCCGTCACCGGAATCCATTCGTTCCATTGGACGCCGTCTTTGATGAGCTGGCTCCCGTAGACCGGGAGCGGGCTCTGCGGGCGGTTGCACCCTGCATCACCAACATCGTGCACCTTGAGAAGCAGAGGGACTTCGGTTGTGTTTAGGCGCCGTCTGCATGGCCATGTCCATGTCTCAGCGTAACATGACAGTTGGATCAAACTCAGATGGTGCAAATCAGTCACTGTAGCACAAAGCGTGTGGGTGTGTTTGGTTGCATTCTCATCTCAATATAGTTGTTACCTCTTCGTGTATTTTTTAACCTACTAGTGTGGACTCATGCACCCTTCATGCACTCCTCCAAACCCCCAAGAGTGGGTCGAGAAGGGAACTTTTGCTCCCATTCCGTGCACCCTTCATACACCCTGCCTAACACTATTCGTTCTTCATATGGTTCATGTTTCATGGAGTACTGTAGCATCGTACTCTCTGTGCGCTATAGACCTACTTCTATTAACATTGATCTCACCATTCATTCTCGACCGGATAGTCGAAAAAGAGAAACTATGTTACATATAGGAGTAGTTGACATGCGCACAACATCATTTGTTATCGTCATATCTTACTACACTAGCAACAAGATTGTGTAGTACTGACGTATGAACCACTGCACATGCCTAGTAGTAGGAGCACTGTGTATGTTCAAGTGGCTATCGTGTTTCGCACTCCTCCGTCGTAAGAGTGGAAACACTTGATGTAATCATTTTTTTCTTCAGAAAAATAGTGGACACGCTCTACCATGCGGATCCTCCTCCAGCCATGCACTAAATTATTCACTTTCTCTGACGTGTGGGACAACCAGCACCTGGGTCCACCAGCCATGCACTAAATTACTCCGTAGTAGAGTGACAGTAGACTACCACGATCGAAGCGCCGCAGTAATGCTCAATGAGCCGTTAAATCACAAAGCCCCCTCCTTTCCAGCAGTAAGTTGGACGGACGAAGCAGCCATCATTTCACTCTTCTCTCTCAGCTTGCTCTCTTGAAGAAAACCCCCACTCGCTTTGCTTCTCCCTCATCTTGTTCCTGCTTTCACTCTTCTCTCTCAGCTTCCTCTCTTGGATGGACGCTGGAGCACCGACCGACGTGATGTCTATGGCACTGGCCAAAACCATCGACGCTCATGGTACGAAGAACCACAAGCACCCCGCCGAGACTACCGCAGACAACCTCAAGGCCATCGCCCTGTCCAAGCCCCCCTCTCCGGGATCCCTCATTAAGCAAGTCTAGGTAATGTCTCTTGTTGAAGATCTTTTTCTCGATCTTGATCATGTTTTTTCATCTAACACGCAGTACTAGTACTGGTAGTACAACTTTCTGGGTGATCTTGCATGTGATTTTAGTGTGCCAAATGATGGTTCTAAATAACTCTTTTGACCAAAACATGCGAGAGGTTGACACTAATTTCTTATAGATTACTTTCAACTACTCCCTCTGTCCCAAATTTCTTGTCTTAGATTTGTCTAGATACGAGTGTATCTAATACTAAAATGTGACTTGATACATCCGTATCTAGACAAATATAAGATAAGAATTTTGGGACAAAGGGAGTACTTTATGAACACCAGTGCTACCCTTGAAGAGGGTATATTTGCCTCAATAACTTGTGTTATGGATATTGCAAGTAATCCCTCTGCTCCCATGCCTTTGAAGACATGTTCTAGTGTCTTTGTTCACTCATTTTTCTGTGTATATGTAGTCATATATGGAGTATAATATCGAAAATCATCTTTTATTTATGAACAGAGGTAGTAATAAAATATGGTTTCTGTTTGAATTAGAACTAGGTCCGCGGTGGAGATGAAGTTCTCAAAGTCATGCCGTGTGAACTAGAAGACCTGATGATGAGTTCTACTGCTAAACTATCCAGCTGCTGTGTCCTTGTCGCCACGTGTCCTGAACTAGTGTTTTCTTGTAGCTTTGTTGTCAGGCGTGTTCTCGAGGCTGTACTTGACCACAACAATTTCCTGGCTGTGCCTTCGATTACGAAGGGTGTGGTTCTTGTAAAGCTTCCCAACAAATCTGATGCGGCCTGTCTTCATCATCATATTTATTAGTGGAAAGACCACTCTGTTAGGTTCTCCAAGGTTGACAAGATGGTGATGGTGCATGTAGACATCTCTCACAAAGTCCATGGCCTAGTCAGTTATGCAGGGTTCAGCCCGTAGGTCGGTGGCAAGAAATAGTCTGCAGAGTTGATTAGTGCAACTTTGCTTGTCTGTAGTAAGTACTATTGTTCAGTACTTGATTTGTGTTTGTGAACCCTGTATTGTTTATTAGTACTGCCGCTTTTGGTGTGTGGTCAGTCCTGAGAACGGTCTATGTTAATGTCTGTCCACTCAATTCAGTATGTATATTTTGAAGTATCCAGATCATCTTTTTTGTGAGGACGGTTTATCAATTATGGTTACACTCCAATATCTGTATGCATTGCAGGGTTTATCGCACCCACCAGGATTTCCAGTCCCATGGATGTTCGGTCCATATGATTTATCACGACCTTTGGACTGTCCTGCTTGTGGGAGTAGGCGGGGCCCCTGCATGCCACCCGTAGTTGGACGATCAATCTTCTGTTTAGTAATTCAACATAGTGATTTCCTGGTAAGGATTCACTCGTGTCACATCAAGTAGATCTTATTGATTTACTATCTAAATCTTATTGATTTAATGTCATGTTTTCTTTCTTTTCCTGTAATTTTACGATGCATGTTTCGCCATGTGACAATCATCACAGAATAATCCGTTTGGTTTGCTCTACGATGGCTATTTTTGCAGGTTTCACTTCTTATGTCATGTCTGTAACGAAGGCACTGTCCATCACTTATATTACTGGAAAAAATTGGATCAGTCTGTTGTCTGAGTACAAGTTGAATCCCTATGATGAACTGAAGTTTGGTTTAACAGAAACGCCACAATTAGTCCTTCTCGCGTTTAAAAGAAATGAAGATAAAAAACTGGATCACGGTCATGGATCCTAGTCAAGTTAGAAAGCTGATCATAGCAGACCAGGCACGATCGCCGCTGTCTCACACATTGGTACCACCTTCAGCAATGGATCGAGCACCGGCAGTTGCTCTAGCACTGACAGCGGCAGCAGCTTAGTCTGATCCAGCTGAGAATTGGGCATGACTGCGTCAGCGGATCAGTCTGATCTACTGGAGGATCGGGCATCGATACCGGCACCTGCTCCAACACCGGCACTAGCTCTACAAGGAGCACCATCTCCGGCAGCAGCAACGGCTTCCGCACCTGCACCAACACTTGCACTTGCATCTGCTCCGGACCGTGCAGTTGCACAGGCAACAGACTGGGCTGCAGTTCGCAATTCATATACCAAAGTCCTTACAAAAACCGACATGTCCACCTTCTTGGTAAGCATTGTCCTCCCAAGTGCTTCGTTCTTTTTTCTTTCCATGTTGTTTCACATGATTCACTGTGTTGATCTAACTGTTTGGGTATGTCTTCTTGTTTGCAAATAGAGAATTCCTAGAGCAACGAGGGAGTCGTTCAACAGCCCGGGCGATCGTGGCCAAGTTTCTCTTACCATGCGCAGCCTTGGTGTGAATGAACCTGCTCAATATACCGTAAGTACAAAGGATGGTTGCATGATTATTGATGCTAAAGGATGGTCAAGGTTCAAATCTAAATCATATTTTGTGGTAGGGGATGATGTCAAAATCGAACTTTCTCGGCAATGAGAGCTGGTCCAAATCAACTTTGCAATTCTTCAGTAGCAGCACGCAACTGCCGAACTGATCTTCCTCTGAGTGATTTTGATGTAATAATCTAGCATGGTGAAACAAGTGTCCTGTGTGTATAAGTAGTACGACATTATTATTTATCACATGGTATATCATTGATAGAATTGCAACTCTGATTGCTGGTTAGGAACTATCGTTCGATTTCATTCCAACAGCTGCCGTGCTTTATTCAATTTTGTGTATTCGCCTTGCAACAACGTCTAAAACCAGCATCGTACCGATCGCTTGCAATATGAAAAGCACTGAGGTAGAACACATGGCCCCCCAAACATGCAGGGTGGGCCTGCGGCCCAAAGTCCATAACCGTGAGCCCGTCTGAGTATTATATTCTCAGCTGAACCCCCATAAAAAAAGCCGAACCCACATAATGCCCGTGCGTTCCATGTAACATCAAGATGCATTTGTATGAGTATTTTATCTTGTGAGAGAAAAGGATGAACGAGGAAAGGCCTTATTTGCAAATGTGGAGAGGTGTGTGGGTAACTTTTTGCAAATTTGCCATAGTTTCCTTCCTATCCATCAGATATAAATCAGACGACCTATACTGTGTTAAAAACAACTCTGTTTTTTATAAATATATATGTTATATATATTCCCCTTGATTTTTCTTATGTATAAAGTTGTGATATAAAAGATTTATATATTTATTTACAAAGGGAGTATCTCTCTGTCAAAATATATATTTATGTGTAACTAGTTACTCCTGTCTTTCTACTTCCTTTCGCTGATATGTGGGGCAACCGGCAATGGGGTCCACATGCCGTATGCACAAATTAGAGTACACAACTGCATGGTAGACACACCCCGGTCGTAGCACCGCAATAATGCCCAATGAGCCGTCAAATCACACCCCCCTTTCCAACTTTAGTAGTAAGCTGGACGGAAGAAGCGGCAATATTTCACTAGGCCTGAATCCCCTTCTCCATCGTCTGCTTGTTCAGAGAAAACCCCCTCTCAGTGATTACATAGGGTTTTATCATGGAGAACCAGGTACGAATTCTTCATCCATCCCCGATAAATCCAAGTCCCTTGGTCACAGGTAATCCTAGGATGGCAACCACCGCCGTTGATGCATTTTCTTCCTACTGAATCTAGTGTGTTTCATTTGCAGTGCCCAAAGTGCGAGTACCCTGCAGGTTTCCGCGCCCTCGGCGAGATGCCACACTTGTTCCTTCTGATCCTAACACAGGATTTTAAAACGCGCACAATATGTTCCTAGAATCCTCTTTTCTATCTGGGAGGGTGGGGTTTTTTTGAACATACTGTCGACTAATTTGGAACTTTGGATTGCTATATTTAGATAAAAGGTACTATTAGTACGATGGTCAACACTGACGTGAAGGAGGAAGTTATTTCTATATTAGGATAGGGAATACATTCTGTTCTCATATTATTTTTCCTGCAGTGTATTATTTGCTCTGCTAGAACACATGTACTCAAGATGCCCGGCCTTGCCATAACTAAATACACTAGTTTAATGGTAATAGTGAAGACAAGCCATGGATATAAGTTCCGAGTTGGGTTCATGAATCAAGAAGATCGCGGCTTTTTTTATGGTCGAACTTGGATAAACTTTCTCAAGTGTTACAGACTGAAAGTTGGCGCACGAATGTTGATGGAAATAGCAGAAGCTGGTCTCATCTTCACTGTGATCTTCCACCCCGATGTCGTTCCAATTGTTCATCCATGTTAGTTTTGTATCTGGTTCTTGCTTGTTGCCTCGATTACTTCTTAATCCACCTATTCTGTCTAACTAATCACAATTTAACTTTAGAAGTAGCAATGAATCTCTCACGAAGATGCTATTTCTAACTAATATTATCTTATAATTGGTGGCACGTGTAGGTTTTTTCAGAGTTAAGCAGGCTGCTCGTTTGTTATTCTGTAATAACTCGGCTGTTACTAATGGCATTGAAGTTGACTGGGTCGACATCCACAAGTTCCTACACTTTATTGATCATCTTGAGGTCCTTGTGGGGTGTTTCAATGGTGGAAGGCCACGTGGGATATGTGTGCCACTACTGCACTCGTTGAACAGGTCCAACTGTATCGAGAAACTTATGGTACGAGTTGTTATCTGTTATATATGTTGTTCATAAACGATTGCTTATACACAGTTTTACAGCTGTGATCTTCTTGAAACAGAAACTGCCTAGTTCTATTGTTCCTGTACAGATGCCTGACCATGGTCGGGTCAGACTTGCGCTTGGTCACAACATGATGTTTATGTCGACCTACTCAATTCCCCTTGGAGGTGAAAAGATACTTATTCATGGGTGGTCTCAAATAATGAAGGCCCGTCCATCTTGGAGAATAGGACAGAAGATTATGTTCATGCTTTTCCATGGCTCTAAAGCGAGTATCCTATTTATTGACCACATTGCAAGATGAAGCCGCTTTCAGAAGGTTGTGGATGCGTGGGGTGGCGCTTGGTCCTTGTCCTGGGGCTTGGCGGCCTCACCCTTGGTTAACTGTAGGCAAAATAGCACTGTTCATGCGTGCTTTGTACGGTTGAACCTATATAAGTACTCATACTGCTTTCATCTTTGGTTGTTAAGTGCCCCTGCTGGTTTCAGTTAAGGTTGCTAAGTACTCATGCTGCTTTAACAGTCTGCCGTGTTTCTTCTGTCCTGTCTTCCTCCAGCCTCCAAAATCAAACCAGCATCTCCGGGGCCCGCTTGCTTCCGCCTCCCACGGCTGGCTGCCCCTCAGCGCACGCATCGCCGCCCCACCATCTCCTAAATCGTTAAAACCAACGTCCTCTGCGTGCTTTGCTGCGCTCTCCGCGGTGCCGCCCTCTCGCATTGTCAACATGGTCAACAAACAACATGAACTGACAGAAGTACGTGGAGAGGATGACAGTAGGGGCCCACCACGTCAGTGTATGGAAAAAATAAAATGCTTCCTGCTAGTGTTTTCCTGACATCTGGGAACCACGACATTATGAGCGTATATAGTCAATAGACAAGAGAAAAACACAAGATCGGCTGACACTTGGGACGTAGCTGCTTGAGCAGTATTTTTTTTGTTATTGTTGAGACGGAGTAGGGTTTGAACTGGGCTGTGGCCCGTATAGCCCAGGCTTATATTTTATGTTCACCATGTGACCAGCCCAGCTATTTTTTCTTTGTGAAAATGAGCCCAATTTATTTTTTCTGAAGAATACCCAATCCAGGCCTACTTATTTTTCTACACCCTGATGGGCTGTAACTCTTTCAAGACGCCTGCAAATCTTGAAAGTAATATGAAATGGGTTGTAAATATAAAAACAGATGACTAATTGGCAATTACTTTATAATTTCTGAATTTTTTCACATTTTTAGATTCCTATTTCACTGGGCATTAACCTAATTTAAATATATCTTCAAAGTACTTTAAATCTAGCTTGACATTTCAGTATTAAAAATAGTTTGGAACCCACTAAAATATGCGAAATTGGCCCTGGCCAACAAAAAAAACGACTGTAATAAATTGCATAAGAAGTTGCCATGAGCTATATATAAATTATTAAAAAAAGAGGGAGTGGTCTGACTTGTGGGCCTGTTTAGTTGACGCATATGCAAGATTATTTTAGTTATTATATACATCAACAAACGATTCTAGCAGACGTAACCGTTGGATGTCAATCCAACGGCCTCGTGTTTCTTCAATCTCTGATCTTCTTGCTCCAGCCGCCAAAGCACTGCCGCGTCTTCCCCGGCTCCGCGTCGTCCCCTTCCTAGGACACCAGTATTTCATGAAAAAACATTCCCCCCTGACTGCTGGGACCCATCGGACAGGCCACCGTATTTCACGAAAAAAACATTCCCCCCGCTGTCAGCTCGGACCCACCGAAAGTGCCTCCTTATTACGCTCAAAAAAATGAATACCCCCTGCTAGCTAGGACCCACCTTGGTGGGAGGCTGACTTGTGGGCCTACTAAGTTGACTGGCACGGAAGCCTTTGTCAACTTTAGTCCATATATGAACGATTCTAGCTCCAGTGACCGTACGATGTCCATCCAACGGCCGTAGTGCTTCTTCAACCTCTGGTCTTCTTGCTCCAGCCGCCCAAAGCAGCGCCGGTCGTGCGCATGCTCCTGCCGCCCGTGGCCGGCTGTGATGCTGCGGAGTCCTCACCGCCCCCTACTACTCCCACCGCAGGCCAGGCCATCCCTCTACTCACCCATACCGCCTGTTATTCTGCTACGACGACAACCTCACACCGCAGCCGAATGAGTGAACCCTCATACTCCTCTACACGTGGGCATCCACTACCGCGTCTTCCTCGGCTCCACGTTGTCCCCTTCCTAGCCTCGCCATCGTCCACCGCCATGGTGCTCTCGGTGCGGCGTGGTCAACATGGTCAAGGAACGACTTCCATCGGACGCGGACTGTACGTGGAGAGGCTGATAGCTGGGTCCATGGCCGCATCAAGGAAGTGCCTCCTTATTACGTGGAAAATAATGATTCCTCCACCTAACAGCAGGGACCCACTAGACGGGCAACCGTATTTCATGAAAAAAACATTTGCCACCTGCTACTAGGACCCACCAGCTACATCTTCGCACGGAAGGAAGTGCGTCCGAAAAAAAATGTATCGCCCCCCTGACTGCTGGGACCCAGCAGCAACATCTTTGCATGCAAGGAATTGCCTGACAGTCGGGACCCACCTGGTCGAAGCATACGTAGCGTTGTCATTCTGGTCGTGAACGTGTACATACATACTGGTGGATGTAGAGGCGCACACGTGTCGTAGTAGCGGCGCGCATGTAGCATGTACACGTACGTACAACGGTCAGTGTGCAAGAAAGAAAATACGGCCACATATGTGTACATACGTGCGGGGTCTCGAACGCCTACTCGCGCATACGTACGACCAGGGCTTGTGTACATGGCTGGGTCGGAACGGAGAAACAGCGTCGTCGTCGTGTTCATGGGGAGCCAACCGGCTGGGTCGGAATGGAATGCGTAGTCGTGTTCATCGGGAGGGCTTGGACGGAACATGCGATGGAAACGAGGCCTGGCATACCGCAGAACGGAGGAAACGACCTTGTGTTCGACTGGTCATGTTCGAAACGGGATCCTGTTCATCGGGAGGGGTCTGGCATACCTCAAAACATAGGACACAGACCTCCTATGGTCAAAACGGGGGTCCTGTTGATCGGGAGGGGTGTGGCGTACCGCAAAACAGATGAAATGGACTTGTGTTGGAGTGCTACGGTCGAAACGGGGGTCCTGTTCATCGGGATGGGTGTGGCGTACCGCAAAATGGGACTCCACGGGATACTGTTCATCTCCACCGTCGACCTCCTCCAGCCTCCACGGGCTACCGTCGACCTCATCCAGCCTCCACGGGCTACCGTCGACCTCCTCCAGCCTCCACGGGCTCCTGTTCATCCAGCCTCCACCACGCACTACTCCACCAGCTACTGTTCAACCACCACTCCACGGACACCCCTCCACCGTCTACTGTTCATCCAGCCCTCCACGGGGTCGTCCTGTTCATCCAGCCCTCCACGGGGTCCTGTTCATCTAGCCCCAACCGACTCGACCGACCGGGGTCCTGTTCATCCAGAGGCAACGCCACAGGGTCCTGTTCATCCAACCCCACCGCTCACTGTTCAACCAACCCCCCCCCCCCCCCCCGCAACGCTCACTGCTCATCCAGAGGCAGCACCGATCGGCTTCAGTTAGCAACAGTAGCGAAGGAATCGCTCGATCGGGTTCGGTTAACAGCCATCGATCGATTGCTCGGGTTTTGTAACACGTAGCCTGCAGTGCAATTGCTCGGGTTCAGTTAGAGCCCAACGCCTCGCTCGAGTTCATTTAGAGCCAACGCCTCGCACACAAGATCATACGTGTACGAGAGAAACGCGCATCGCTCAGCCCCCTACCACTCACCGTAACCGGGAACTCCCCAAAATTTTCCTCGCCCTCGCTTCCACGACGGTTTTTTCCATCATGGACGGTCGAAAGAATGTCATGTAGCTGCGTCTCCGGCCCGCCCAGGACAAAAAGCCCATTTTTGTCATAGAAGTAGCAGCCCACCACATATATGATGATACCGGGTTTTGTCACAATTATCGTCATAGAAGTGTCATAAGTATGATAGAAAAAAAATTTGTTCGGCCCAAAATGTCACAGATGTGTCTTTTTTAGTGTAACTTTGCTGTGTTCAGTCAACTTGCAAAACGAGGAGAAGCTTGCAAGATGAGAGAAGCTTGCGCGTGGTGTCTCGCAGGACAAGGAGAAACTTTTGACTAATGCAAGCTCTCCCTCGCTCAGGCAGTGGACGTGCAATAGTTAATTCGGTGTTAGATTACCAGAAGCATACACTTTACTAGTACCATTATTGTTCGACTTCCCGAAGATTCCAACAGCCAAGCGCAAAGTTTACTACTCCAAGTACTAGTATTACATAGTACTAATAGTACTACTATACAGGTGCATGTACTACTAGGAAACGCATGGTGGAGTGCCTGCACTCTTATTTTATTTTAATTTGTGATAAAGTAATCATGAACACATTTGGTTCTCTTCAAGGGTTCTCACATGTGATAATGGAAGTTGATTGCATGGAACACGCCAGAATTCTTACTTAATTCTGACTCCAATCCTGTTAGAAATAGGAGCGCTCAGTAATTTTCTCTTTTTTGTTATTCAACATGTAAACATGTTAGCAAACCTTACGACGCATCTTTGTGCAAACCATGCTTGTTGCACTTTGAATGTGACCGAGAGCTGGCTTTATGAAACACCTCGCTTCCTTCTTCTTTTTTTGCGTGGTACCTCCTTCCTAGTGACTAGTCTCTTGGCTGATTGTCCTAAGAATGCTTATACATGATTAAAGCTCTCACATTTAAACACAAAAAATATTAAGCCATATTAATCGGAAAGGAGGGAATATGGACTATGTCAGGGAAACCGATCACCTATGGGGTCACAAGGATCCCTTCTACGTTCGATGGGGGATTAGTTGCACAAAGAGCATGTAGAGTAGTTAGCACACAGATGATTTTTATCCAGGTTCAGGCCACGAGGATGCATAAAACCATATTCCTGCTTTATCTGGTTATATATGTGTTCTTGAGCTCTTGAACTAGCTACGATGCATGCTTTGTCCAAAAGTCTGAATCCTCTCTCTGTGCGCCTCGATCCTCTTTTTATACACAAAGGGGTTGCCATAGTGGCACACAGGAGGTGGCAAGCTACAACAATACGAGCTTATCACTGAATCAACATAGGACAAGCGCATTTAATGCGCTGCCTAGGTGTCCTTTCGCTTTACTGGGGACGGCAAGAAAGGTCATCTCGTCCTTCGCAGCTCCTCCCCCCTCGCCACAAGTCCGGGACGACGAGGCATGCAGCGCCACGCTGGCCAACCAGCTACTGTGTTGGCAAATTGGTAGGCTTCCATGACGATCTGCATGCCGCCACGCAGGCGCCTGCTTAGCTGGCATGCATGTCATTGTGTTGGAGTGGTGGTGAAGTGGCGAAACCTTGCCGGGCGTGGATCTGGCCGTGGCCCAGCGATCGTCCCCGGCAAGGCTTGCCGGGGGCTTTGGATTCGTCCCTGACAAGGGTCTTGCCGGGGGTCTTCGTCTTCTGATCCCACGTGGATTTGTGGTTTGCCAATCTTCATCAAAAGCTGCATGCTACCAGGCATATGCTCTCCAAATCATGGCCTTAACATTGTCGATGGTGTCAGGACCCCGACTCAATGCCACATCGATCCAGCATGTAACACCTCATATCACTTTGCGGCCTCACGCACGGTATCCCCACGGGTGTCGCCTTACTTTTGCCCGGGACCGTTTGCACCTTTTGGCACACGTATATGATGGTGTCGCTAGCATCCATATGATAAAGAGCCCGGGCTGACATGGTTAGTCGTAAACCCAAAGTGGCACTAACTTACAGGGACAGGCATCCATGACCCAGCATCGAACGTGTCGGTCATCAGCGAGTGAATCCAGGCTGTAGCACTGGGCTAACAGGACTCCGGTGAACCGGCTGTAGCGGGCTAGCAGGACTCCGGTATTCATCGCGTGACATTTCCCCGAAGGGACAGACACAGGATCGAAGAAGGAAACATGCCGGCCAGCCTAAGTGTTCCGGAGCAGTAGCAAGCTACCAGGGCTCAGTGGAAGCACTAGGAGACATTTCCCGGTAAGAGAGGCTACTAAGGATAAACAACTAGATAGTCAGATCCCACACATAGCAATACACATTACACGTACGCATAACATGCAAGTATGTGCTGTACAACATGGCATCACAGCATAACTCAACAACTTATATAGATAAAGGCTCAGAAGAGCCGTCATAGCATTTATTGCAAACAGGGGTCACAAGACCCGTCATACAGAGCATACAAGCAACAAGCGGAAGCATTACATGTCTGGGTACAGACATCTACAAATGAAAAAGGCTGAAGAGCCTGACTATCTACAACATCCGATCAAGATCGTAGCTGAGGTACTAGCTACTAGTCGAAGTCCATGAGAACCCTAGTAAGACCGAAGTCTCCGCTGCAAAAACATAAATAAAGCAACATGAGTACAAAGGTACTCAGCAAGACTTACATCAGATCCTATCATACATGCATTTGTATCAAGAGGGTAATGTGGGGTTTAGTTGCTGCAAGCCAGCTTTGACTCTGTGGCTATCCTATTCTACGACTACCAGAAACTTTTGAGGTGAAACAACGAACACGAGTCCACTAATCACCATACAATACACTACTATGGATTCGTCCCCGTCTCCCTACGAGAAGGCCATCCATAGCACTCACACTTGTCTTGAGCATTTTATAGTATCCACTTCAAGTTGTCTATGTACCATGTAAGCATCCAAGAAGTCCATAACCGCGGACCCGGCTATTCGAATAGATCATGTTAAACCCTGCAGGGGTGTACTTCTTCACACACGCTCTCGCCACTTACCGCCATGTACACGTCATGTACCTCGGCAACCTTCAAGCGGAAGCCTGGCGAGGGTGTCGGCCACGACCTGACTAACCACACAAGACTCTAGTCCAGGTTTATCGCCTATTCGGGTTCCATCCGCAAGGAGATCCGGCCGGGGTGTCGCTCACGGCCCCAAACGATGTGAGCAGGGTTCCCGAGCCCACCAACCGGGTGCCACTCGGTACACCGTGCCACGTGTGCCTAGTCTGTCCCAAGCCCACCCTGCCGGGTGCCACTTGGTAGAAAAATAGCACTACCTACAAACACCAGAAACTAGTTGCGACTCTGGACAGAGACCAAGTTGGTTAATAAGTCGAGAGGGGCACTTAAGCATTCCAATGTGTGGTAGTATCGAGTCATTGGACAACATACATAGAACTCAGTGCTTAAGGACGGTTCCAGCGAGACAACCCACCATGTACTCCTACATGGCCTCTCACCGCTACCTTTACCAAATCGTGTTCACACACTTCACTCTCAGCATCAGAACATATCGTGACACTCCAATTCATTCCCAATGAATCAGACCTGACACAACTCTAAGCAATAGCAGGCATAGCATGGTAGGAACACATCAGTGGCTTCAATCAACTCCTACACATGCTAGTGGGTTTCAACTATTTACTGTGGCAATGACAGGTCATGCAGAGGAATGGGTTCAACTACCGCAGCACAAAGTAGCAGATGAATCGTTGTTGTCCTAATGCAATAACTGAGAGCAGGAGCGAGAGAGTAGGGTTTTATCGAAATGAACAAGGGGGTTTGCTTGCCTGGTAAATCAACAAGGGAGGCACTGCTTCACAGACAGGTACTCTGGAACGTCTCCGGAGCAGGACCTATCGAGAAGGAACGGTGCCGGCAATCAATACACAACCATATGTAACAATATGATGCATGAACATGGCATGTAGATGTGATGCTGTTGAGCTAATGCAACTAGTGTTCAATTGATTTGAAGTCCATTTGAACCAAAGGTTCAAATGCATTTCTAAATTAGGTCTCTTATATATGCCATAATGTGTTTTCCCATATTCAGCATGTATAAGTTGGTTTTTCATGCATGAAACTAGTACAGATGGAAAGGTTGCATTTTTCTGATAATTTTTCATATATAAATTATTTTAATCTGAGCTACGGTTGAATTGATATGAATTTTTGAAGTTTAAATCAATTTCTGGAATTTCCTGATTTAATTAAATCCAGAATTTATATACTGCGCCAGCATGATGTCAGCACGACGTCAGCGGGTCAACGCGGCTGTCCAGGGTCAAACCTGACGTGTGGGACCCACACGTCAGTGACAGGGGGTTAACAGGGGTTAATTTAATTTAATTAAAAGGTTAGGGGGGGGGTCGGGCCCACTGGTCAGCGTCAGGGGGGGGGTTAGTTAACGGTGATTAGCACTAAGCTAATCACCTGACGGGCCGGCCCCACCTGGCAGGGCTCAGGCGACGGGGGCTCGTCGCCGGCGACCTCTGGACGCGGCGGAGTCCGCGCCACAGGCCCCGGGGACGGCGTCTGAGAGCACCGGGGCGTAGCCCGGGCTCTCGCGCATCTGGTGGAACAGGTGGAAGGAGCGGGGACGGCCGGAGCTCGCCGGAGCAAGGCTCGCGGCGGCGGCCGGAGTTCGGGCGCGAGCGGGATCGGGCTGCGGGGCACGGGGAGGCCACCTGAGGGGCCCGGCGGCACCCTCGTGGCACCAGGAACGCGGAGGGAGGCTTGGTTTGGGCGGAGGCGGGCCGAGACGGCGGCGGCGACATGGACGGCGGCGAGAGGCTTCGGCCGTGGTGGGGAACGGTGCTACGGCGTGGATACGAGGGGGAGAAGAAAGGGGAACGGCGGCGGAGCTCACTGGGAGGTCGAAGCGCAGCTCAGTGGGCCTGGGGACGACCTAGACGGCGCGAATCGAAGACGAGGTCACCGGCGGCCGAAGGTTGAAGAAGAGCTCGAAGTCGACGCTGCAGGGCTTCCGGCGGGGCGTGGTTCGGTGAGGGGGTCGAGGACGACGTCGCGGAGCTCGTGGGCACAACCGAGGGGCGAGGGGGTGGCTGTGGCCGTGGTGGTTCTCGTCGGCGGCGGCGGTGGTTCTCGGGTGAGAGGGAGAGAGAGCAGGGGGAGAAGAGGAGGCGAGGGAGAGTGAGAGCGGTGCGGGGCAGCTGCGTGGCTTCGTCCGGGGCATCGAGGGAGTCCGGGGAAGCAGGAGGTGGCCAGCAGGGGGGGAGGTGGCGCGCGCGCGTGCCGGCGAGCATCGGGCACACGTCGTTCCCCTGTCGGGGAGGAAGACGACAGAGGAGGGGGGGCCAGGTGGGCTGGGCCGCCTGTTGGCTGGGCCGGCCTGCTGCGGCTGGGCTGCACAGGGGAAGCCCCAGGTAAGTTCTCTCCCTATTCTGTTTTCTTTTCTAATTTTCTGACATTTGTTTGATTTAATAAATATATTAAATCATTTAATTTTATTATGCCAATTTTTGTAGGGCTAATGGTATTATTCCAGAGCTCTTTTATAATTGGCATAATTTTTGGACCATATTTCATATATATAGAAATATATATTCCAATGCAAATATTTATCGAATTAATCCAAATGGCCAAAATAAATGTCCATGAGCTCCTAAAAATATTGTTTTGATTTTTATCTCTGTCCAATATTTTTAGAGGGCATCATGAGCATTTTCTTGGACCCTTTTGGAGAAATTTTTATTTGGGTCATTTTCAAAAATGATACTGAGGGTTCCACCAATCCTCATTTCAAATTTAAATGAAATTTAAATATGATGCACAAATAGCTAGCTAGTCTAAGTCATACCAGACTAGGGATGTGACAACTCGCCCCCACTTGAAAGAATCTCGTCTCGAGATTCAGGGGTCGACGGAAAGAAAGCGGGGTACTCCAGTCGAAGACGATCTTCTCGCTCCCAAGTAGCTTCTCTCTCGGAATGATGAGACCACTGAACTTTGAGAAACTTGATGTTCTGACGTCGAGTAACATGCTCTACTTGATCAAGAATGCGAACCGGGTACTCTCGGTATGTGAGGTCATCTTGGAGATCAAGCGTTTCGTGGTCCACTCCGCGGATGGGATCCGAGAAGCAACGCCTGAGTTGAGAGACATGGAAGACATCATGAACTCGAGAAAGATGTGGGGGTAGTTCCAATTGGTAGGCAACCTCTCCTCGTTTAGCGAGAATGCGAAAAGGACCCATGTATCGAGGAGCCAACTTGCCCTTGATACCGAAACGATGGGTACCCTTCAAAGGAGTAACCCGAAGGTAAGCTTGGTCGCCAATCTCATAAGTCATATCCTTATGATGACGATCGTACTGGCTCTTCTGACGAGACTGGGCTGTTTTCAAATTCTCACGAATGATGCGAACTTGCTCTTCTGCCTCCTGGATCATATCCGGTCCAAAGAATTTTCTTTCACCGGTTTCTGACCAGTTCAAAGGTGTTCGACATCTTCGTCCATAGAGAACCTCAAAAGGAGCTTTCTTGAGGCTGGATTGGTAGCTATTGTTATAAGCAAACTCGGCAAAAGGAAGACATTTCTCCCAATCCATACCGAATGAGATAACGCAAGCTCTGAGCATGTCTTCGAGAATTTGATTGACCCGTTCCACCTGACCACTCGACTGAGGGTGGAAAGCGGTACTGAAGGAAAGATGGGTTCCCATGGCAGTTTGGAAACTCTCCCAGAAATGAGAAGTAAAAAGGCTGCCACGGTCTGAATTGATCTCTAGTGGAACACCATGCAGTGACACTATTCGAGAAATATATAAGTCAGCAAGCTGACTAGCAGTGATATTTTCTCGAACAGGAAGGAAGTGAGCCACTTTGGAAAGACGATCAACGACTACGAAGATAGCATTATTCCCTCTTTTGGTCCTGGGAAAGCCGGTAATGAAGTCCATACCAACTTTATCCCATTTCCATTCAGGAATAGCTAAAGGCTGAAGGGTGCCAGCAGGTCTTTGATGCTCTGCCTTAACGCGACGACAAACGTCACATTTAGCAATGAACTCAGCGATTTCTCTTTTCATCCTAGTCCACCAGAACCTCTGGCGTAGGTCCTGATACATCTTAGTACTACCGGGATGAATCGTGAGAGGGGATTCATGCGCCTCCTTAAGAATCAATTGTCGCAGATGTTGATTCTTGGGAACCACCAAGCGATTCTCAAAGAAAACAACACCACGATCATCCATAGAGAAACATCCACCAACTCCCTTCTTAATGTTTCTCTTAATGCGAATAACCCCCCTATCAAACTTCTGGTCAGAGATGATCTGATCCTCAAGGGTAGGTTTCGCCACCAAGGTAGAAAGGAATCCGCGAGGAGTAATGTGAAGGTTAAGCTTACAGAATTCCTCATGGAGAAGTGGTTGGCCTTGCTGCAACATGAGATTGTTGCAATAGGATTTACGACTTAGAGCATCAGCCATGACATTGGCTTTGCCTGGGGTGTAGGTAATCCCTAGATCATAATCTGTGATTAACTCCAACCAACGTCTTTGCCTAAGGTTCAGATCCGGTTGGGTGAAGATATACTTGAGACTCTGGTGATCGGTGTAGATCTCGCAACGTTTACCAAGGAGGTAATGTCGCCAGGTCTTGAGTGCATGGACTACGGCTGCAAGCTCTAGATCATGTGTAGGATAATTCTCCTCATGTGGATGCAACTGTCGAGATGCATAGGCAATCACATGACGATCCTGCATAAGAATGCAACCTAGTCCTTGTCGTGAGGCGTCGCAGTAGATAATAAAGTCTTTAGTGAAATCCGGTGGCACAAGTATGGGAGCAGAAGTCAGGCGTCTTTTCAGTTCCTGAAAACTGTACTCACACTGTGGGGACCACTCAAACTTTTTATCTTTCTTGAGAAGTTCCGTGAGGGGTTTGGCTACTTTGGAGAAGTTTTCAACAAAGCGGCGACAATAGCTGGCTAGACCAAGGAAACTCCTAACTTGTTTCACGGTCTCAGGTGGAGTCCAATCGAGAACGGCTTGAACTCTCTCGGGATTGACAGCAATGCCCTTACCAGAGATTACGTGGCCTAGGTAGGTCACTTCTGGCAACCAGAATTCACACTTGGAGAACTTGGCATAAAGGCGGTGTTCTCTGAGTTTTTCTAAAACAAGTCTAAGATGTTCGGCATGCTCTTCCTCGTTCTTCGAGTAAATAAGAATATCATCGAGGTAAACCACGACGAACTTATCTAAGTACTCCATGAAGATCGAGTTCATCAGGCGGGAGAATGTGGCTGGGGCATTGGTTAGGCCAAAGGACATGACGGTGTACTCGTACTGACCATAACGAGTAACAAAAGCTGTCTTGGGAATGTCCCCATTTCTGATCTTGATTTGATGGTAGCCTAACCTTAAATCCATCTTGGAAAAGACTGAGGATCCAGCGAGCTGATCATACAGGTCGTTGATCCTGGGAAGCGGATACTTGTTCTTTATCGTGACCAAATTAACGGGACGATAATCTACAACCATCCGGTCCGTACCGTCTTTCTTCTTGACGAAGAGGACGGGGCAAGCCCAAGGAGAAGAACTAGGACGGATGAAACCCTTTTGCAAGGACTCATCGAGTTGTTTCTTAAGCTCGGCTAGTTCTAGGGGTGCCATCTTGTAAGGTCTCCGGGAGATTGGAGCTGTTCCTGGGATAAGATCTATGACGAACTCTACATCTCTGTCATGGGGAACACCTGGCAGTTCCTCTGGAAAGACATCCGGAAAGTCACGGACTACCAGGATATCTTCAAGGTCTGGAAGAGGGCTGGCATTAAGAGAATAGAGCTGACGCTTTGCAACTCTAGTGGAGACGGTGACTATCTTGCCAGATGGGTGTGTAAGTTGAACAGATCTTGTGTAACAATCAATCTTGGCATGATGAGCTGTCATCCAATCCATACCCAAGATGATGTTAATATCTGAGGACTTGAGGGCTACAAGTGATGCAAGGAATACAAGTCTGTCAACAAGGATTTCGTTACCATGGCTTACACTAGAGGTTTGCCATTTGGATCCAGGAGTTTGGATGACTAGCGGAGTTGGCATATCGCAAAATGACATGTCGTGCAAACGAGCATAGCCTTCAGAAATGAAGGAGTGAGATGCTCCAGTATCGAATAGAACTGATGCTGGGTGACAATTGACGAGGAGTGTGCTAAGAACGACATCTGGATCATCATGAGCGTCTTTAGCTGAGACGTGATGCACACGTCCACGTTTAGTAGGGGCTGACTTGACACTGATCATCTTGCGTGATGGCTTAATACAGCCAACAGTCTTCTCGGGCTGGGGTGGAGCATAACTAGTCTGAGAGCAGTCACGTGCATAGTGTCCTGGCTTCCCGCATGTGAAGCAAGTCCCTGAGGTTGGACGTGGACCCGCACTGACAAACGGTCTACCAGTAGGCCCGGGTGGAACATACGACTGAGCTGGAGAAGGCACCACATAGGATGGCCTCGGTGCATATCCGGAAGGAAGAGCGGAGTTTGGAACCCAAATCCGGCGCTTCTGGGAGCTAGAGCCAGAGGAGGATCCCAAATCACGGGTGTGCTTACGAGACTCCTCGTAAGTGAGCTGAGCTGTCTCTGCATTGATGGCTTTGTTCACAAGGGCTTGGAATGTATCACAATGATGCAGGCGGAGATCACGACGCAACTTGGGGTTGAGACCCTTCCGGAACCTAGCTTGCTTCTTGGCGTCCGTGGACACTTCTTCTGTGGCATAACGGGCGAGGTTCTCAAACTCTCTGCTATAAGCATCAACAGCCATCTTACTCTGGGTGAAACTACAGAACTCTTCTCTCTTGCGATCAAGAAGGGCCTGGGGAATGTGATGCTCACGAAAAGACTCAGTGAAATCCTTCCAGGTAGGAATCTGGCCGGCTGGAAGCAAAGTCTCATAGTTCTGCCACCAAAGACTAGCAGGACCTTTCAGGTGGTATGTGGCATAAGTGACCTTGTCATCTTCAGCTA